>NC_033623.1:8883748-8916248 GCF_001540865.1 Ananas comosus | reverse complement strand
TAGCCTTTAAAATTGACAATTTTGAAATAGTTTGATCATAAAATATTTCAACCCTAGTCCTTCACAATGGGTAACTCTCGCGCTTTTGCACCTCCACAATCGATCTTGCGCGATTCGGTACATAAAATATTACGACTTTTGCGAATTTCCCGATTTTCCACTCTCGACCCCTTAGCGAACTTATTGCAATTCCCAAAGATCCGTCCATCGGATTTCCGATCGGATCACGCCAACGGGTTCAGCACATCGAGGCATCGAATCTAGCATTTCGTTTCGTCCGATTTGATCTCCGATTCACGACGAAATCCATTCTCTCTCCAAAAGGCCAAAATGATGCACAATTACATAAGAAACATGTATTTTCAGATTTTCTCGAAAACCGTGCATCAGATCTAAAATCCGTCAGTGCCATTGGTTCCAGAATAGCTGAACCGTTCAAAACGAGCTATTGGATCGCTATGAACGGAGTCCGATACGCGCCGAAAGCCAACTCTACTCCGTGGCTTCTCCGGAAAACCGGAGTTACTATTCACTTAAGTGAAAACTAATAATCGCGTAACTTCTCCATTTTAGCTCATTTTCTCCTGAAACTTCACGAGTGCTTAAGTAATTAAATTACACACATAAACATCATTAACAGAGAGTTTAGTTGCACTGTAAAATCTCAGTCCTTACACATATATGCATATATATATATATATATACACATATATACATATATAGAGACACACACATATATATATACATATATATACATATATATACACATATATACATATATACATATATACATACACATATATACATATATCTATATATATATATATATATATATATATATATATATATATATATATATACATATACATATATATATATATATACATATACATATAATTGGTGCTTGTAGATTTTTGACCATTGGATTAAAGGATATACGGTTAGGATGATGTGGGACCCCCAGGGTTGAGTGGGTGGTTGGTTGAATAGTAATGATCTAACGGGTGGAAATGATCAAAAGAATAGATCTAACGGTAAAAAATTTACAAGCACCAAGTGCTTGGTGCTTTTATAAGCACCATAGCCGGACTCTATATATATATATATACACTTGCGGCTAGGATGCTTATGGAAGCACGGAGGACTCCATGCTTCCACTTTGTTTTCGATGTTCGGACTTTCGAATCGACGATCGGCTTCGTTAGACTTGATCTAAAGTATTTGAAGTATCTAGAAAATAAATTTTGCGATGCATCGATATCATTTGCCTAGTGATCGAAGTGGCTCAAAATCAACGGCTGAAAATAAAAATCTTACAAAATATGATGATATGACATTAAAATTTTAGATCAAAGTTATTGATCTTGTTCTATATGTTATAAAGAATTTTCTATCAAAATTTCATGTGATTTGGATATTTCTACACCGTTAAACTTGCAACCGGCTCACCACGGCCATTAAAATTATTGATTTTGAACCCCTTCGATCACTAGGCAAATGATATCGAAAAAACACAAAATTTATTTTCTAGGTACTTCAAATACTCTAGATCAACTCTAANGGATTTCAATCTTGATGATATAATATTTTTCAAAACATTTACTTTTTCAAATTTAACTTCTAAAATAATTTTCGAAATTTAATAAGTAAAATTAAATATTTCTCGAGTAGAACATATATAAATGGATATCAAGTAACATAAAAATAAAAATTAACGTTATAGGGGAGAAAAAATCTAAATTGTATATAAAATTGATGACAAAAATGTATGGATCATATTATAAGTAACTTTTAAATAATGTACGGAGCAATTCTACTATGGCTTATTTTTCAAAACTTACTGATTAAGATATTACTTAATTTTTATACTTTTTGATGTAATTTGTAACACTTAGAAAGCGCCATACCAAAATCATGATAGTGATAAACTTTTTTGGTCTAAATTTATTGGTATTAGGTAGATGATGATCTGTGATAGACCGATTTAGGCAATAGAGAGTTGGGGAAAGAGTGAATATGAAATTACTAAAATGCCCACCTGTGTGACGGTGGAGAAGAAGTAAGAGGATATTTTCATCATTTAACATTTTTGAGGTGCGACCGACCGTCCTTAGAGCAAGTGGCGAAGGACTTGATAGTTGGTACTTGCGACCCAAGTTCGAATTCTAGTTGATTTATATTTATAACTAAGTTTATTTCTAAATGAAATAAACGAAGCAGGTAATGTGCTACCTATCGCTAAAAAAAAAAGAAAAAAAAAGAAATAAGTTTTAGTACTAACAAGTGCACCTCAAAAATATATATATATTTTTTTTGAGAGATAGGTAACACGCTATCCGCTTCGTTTATTTCATTTAGAAATAAACTTAGCTGAAAATGTGAATCAACTAGGATTCGAACTTGGGTCTCGGATACCAACAACCAAGCCCTTTGCAACTTGCTCTAGGGATGATCGGTTACTAAAACTTATTTCACGGTACTTAAGTATATAAGAAATAGGAGTTGAGCTAAAATGCTATCGTTAGTAAACGGGATTCATTGCTACTTATTTATTTTTAATGATAAAACTTTCAAATCGACAACCGACACCGTTGAACGTGATCTATATTATTTGAAGTGTTTAGAAATTAAGTCGCATTCATTTTCGATATTGTTTTCTTATCCATCGAGTGGACAAAAAAATAAACGGCTGAAAATGAATAATATTTAAAAAGTGATGATAGAAATCTTATAATCAAGATAAAGAGTATAGAATTTGTTTTAAATAGTTTAAAGAATTTCTAACAAAAATTCAATTGATTTGGATATCTTTACACCGTTAAATGAAAAAACACATCATATCGATCATTAAAATTACAAATTTTGAAACCCTTTGATCATTAGGCAAATGATATAAAAAAGATTTGAAATTTGATTTCTAAACACTTCAAGTGGTATAGATCATGTTCAACGGTGCCGATCGTCGATTTGGAGGCTCCATCATCGAAAACAAATGAGTGGCAACGGAGCCCGTTTGCTATCGATAGTATTCTAGCTCAAGTCCATATACATATATCTATACTATATATAAAAGCACGTATTTCAAATTTGGGTCTGTCGATAGACCCATATTTTGGCTGAAAAAAATATTGATTTCTCTTTCCTTACGTAAAATAAATAACGTAATGAAACAAACTTTTAATTTCTGTTTATCTTTAAAATAGAAAAAATATACACTTATCCAAATTTTTGCCAACCAAAAGATACTTACTGTGAATCTATATTTTAATTAAAATTTAATTTAATTTTTTTATTTCTAAAATAGAAAAAAAAATTTATGCTTTTCCAAATTTTTGCCAGAATATCTACTGTAAATCTATATTTCAATTCAAAATTTAAAATTTTGGGACTATCTATATATTACAATAGACATAATTTAAATGATAGATTAGTTGATAAATTTGTAAATTATATTTTTGAATTAATATTATATTAAATTTGAATGTCAATTTATAAAAAATTATTTCATAATAAGAACGATCAATATATGATACAATTTGTTAAAAAATAACATTCACAAAAAACATATCTATAACTCTCAATTTTCGAACGAGTTATGATCAATGTGTTAAAAAAATTGAAATAATAAATGAGATTATTCATCTTCAAATCATTAAAAAGTAGCACTTTTATGCATTTATTTTACATTAAAATTCAAAATTGAGTTTATAATTGTGAATTAAATTTAATTTTGATTTTGATATCAAATCTCTCAATCTATTTTATATAAAATTTAAAAAGTTCATTTTGTAGATATTTTCTATAAAATTAAGCATATAAATTTGAAAAAATTTTATTTAAATTTTGAATAATATGATTTATAAATATTTATTATTTAAAATAAATTAAATATAATTGTTACGTGCAGTTGTACGTCATGCTCACTATGCTATATATATATATATAATATAATATTATATATATAGTATACTATATTATAATATATATATATATATAATATTATATAATATAATATATATATATATACTGATGAGCATGACAATGCTTGTAGCTATAGATGTTAAGCTACATTTTAGCTTGTACTTTCTTTCCAGATTATTCACTTCTTTATTCTATCAGCTTATTGTAGCTTTAGTAGACTTAAGTTTGGTTTTAATGGTCGTCGGTGGGGGTCCGGTGACGGTACTCCACAGAAGGGTTCCGTTCTGTAGTAAGTCTCTTCACACTATTGTTACGCAGTTTTCTTGCAAAGCCATGGCGTTGATGCTGGCTTTGCACTGGTCGAGTAAGATTGCTTACATTAGATCCCATGCCATCCCTGTGTCATGAGCGAGAGAGCTATATTGAATCCATTTGATTATTTATTTAAAAATTATATGTTTTATTTTACCTGTGGTGAGATACTATACTTTTGGGTTTTTCTTGTACACTTTAGATTACATGTATACTACGTATTTCTGTTTTAACATTACTCTCTAAAAGTTGTTCTTGTATTGTTACAACTTCTTTTCGCGTCGTGTACACAAGACTGTATATGTAGCGGAGCTATTGGCGAGCCCGGAGAATCCCAGAACTCGGGGTGTGACAAAGAAGAGGAGAAAAAAACGAACGAGAGAGAAAAAAAAAAAGAAAAGAAAAAATATTTTAATCAGTTTACGAAAAATTTAAATCTAATAGAAATCTAAAAATATAATCTATTTATGTAAAAACGTAAAATCAATCGATTTTTTTTTAATGCAAGTTGGTCTTAAAAAATTGACATGTTGACAAATTAAAGATAAGTGAATTAATGTACCTTAAATTAAAAATGTAAATTAATGGATTGTGAACGGTGCATGCAGCCAATACGATGCCTAATATTAAAACAAAAATTTGAAAGTGACAACTGATAGCAAAATATTAGACTATATGTAATTAAATTTAATAAACTACTATGTTGCTTGAGTGCAAACTTTAATAAGAAACATAGTTGTTAATGAAAAGCTGATTCCCACATGACTGGATAATTGTACTAAACAGTGGCGTTGAAGGGTCTCACTTTAGGGCTTGGTTGGTTCACATTATTATCCTGCCAAAATTATATGATATTTTATAAATTCTTTTTTAAATTACTATATTTAAATTATCATGTAAGTAATCTGATAGGTAATATAGTATTAGTAATAGTGAGAGGATGAGTATCATATATTACTAATTGTGGGTTATTCTACTGCATATGCAAAATTATAAAACTATCCTTTTCCATCCCCAATAGCCTCAAATTTGGAGTATATTAAATTTAAATTTTCGTTTATCATTTAATTAAAATGTTTAAGTTTTGTTTCAAAATTTAATTTTTAATTTGAATTTAAATTTAAATTTTAAATTTCAATTTAACTTTAAAATTTTGATTTATTTTAAAATTTGAATAAAAATTTGATTTGATTTGAAATTTTGAATTTGAATTTAAAATTTGAACTTAAATATTTAACTCAAAATGAAATATGGATTCATAATATGAATTCATATTTAGAATTTGAATGAATTCAGATTTAAGAATTAAACTATTCAAAAATTAAATTTGAATGTAGAATTTGAATTCGAAAACTAAATTTGAACGATACATTTTTAGAATTTGAATAAGTTTTTATATTTATCCCACTAAAAGTCCTAGCAGCTTCAAATATAACCCTAATTGCTAGTGTCCGTTAGAAAAATATAGTTAACCATAAATAAAATACTTGACGTTGGTTAGTAAGTGAAGTAAATTGACCTTTTTACCCCCTTGATATTATACTTTTTATTTTCAATCGAAATTCTAGCAATGGAACTCTTCTTCTTCTTCCTTTTCCTCTTCCTCTCTCTCACTCTCTCTCTCTCTCTCTCTCTCTCTCATGCTAGTTTCGAATTTGTAACTAGGGTTTCTCCATCCCCATTCATCCATGATGTATGTTACTTCACCCTATGTCGGGCGCCAAAGAATCAGTATTAGATAGGAAAAAGAGAAAAGAAGTGAGAGAAGAGGTAGATAAAAGGTCGCAACAATGATTGATTGTGTTAGTTTTTATAAAGTAAGAAGATGACCATTGAGAATTTTTTGGAAGGACATTTTTACACGATTCTAATAGTTGGGGCTCCGTCCCTGGAGGTAATTTTGTAAAATGTGACTCTATACAAATCTCTAAAGAAGACCACATATATATATAAGAGGAGTTGGGCTAGAATACTATTGATAGCAAAAGCCCTTTTTTGCTATCAAGTTTTTAGCTTTTGGATCAATTATTTTCATCATTTTTAATCATTAGATTAAATATTATAACCCAGTGGATACCACTCAACCCTAGGGGGGCTACTCAACCATAAGAGCCTAATGTCATTCTAACCCTATAATTTCTCATTCAATGGTTAAAAACTTGATAGCAAAAATGGCCTTTTACTATCAATCATATTCCATCCTAGCTCTATATAAGAGTATCTATATATGGTTGTGACTATGTGACATTGGTTGTCCATGTTAGGATTTGGTTAGATTTGTAGTTGCATTCTAATTGGATTAGAATTAATATTTAAATCTGTTGGAGATAAATTAAGATTTAAATAATAATTAGAGCATAAATTCAACTAGATTAGGATAAATATTTAAATCTATCGAAGATAAATCAATTAAGATTTAAATATTTATTGAAATAGAAATTCTAAATATATTCGGATTGTGGTACGTTTTTTGTGAAGCTCTATAAATAGCTCTTGATGTTAAAGTCTCCATGAGAGTACTGCTGAGAGAGAGAGAGAGAGAAGTAGCCATGTGTTGACTGCACCTAGTGCACGGGTGCACGTGGAGAGTTGTCTTCTTTGTGGATTTATAGAAGACGAGAGAAGGGTGAGAGAGATTCAGAAAGAGGGCTCGGATTGTAGTTACTCTATACAGAAGAGAAGTCAGGTGTAATTTTCTCTTATTTAATGAATTTTATTGTATCTGCATATTTCTGTTTGGTTTTTTCTCTCTTTTATGATTGTATCAATTTTTGCCGAGAAGACGGATTTATGGTAAATATCCAATTCGACGCTTCCGTTGCGAAATCCCAACAATCGATACCAGATCAACAACTGTCGGTATTGGAGCAGATTACGGATTCTCAAAATCCGGTACCGAGGCGAGTACCGGATTCCCAACAGTCCATTAAAACTTTCATAAAAAGTAATTAAGGTATTGTTCACGGCCATTATCGCACGTATCCGCAACGAACATTTCTATACTGTGTGTAATAGTTGAAGTCATGGTTAAAAAAATTTAGTTCTAGTCTTAATTCACTTCAATTTCGATTTTAATTCCTTCTGAAACCCTAAAATATTTCCATCTTTCCTTACNTTTTTTTTTTTTTTTTTTTTTTTTTTTTTTTTTTTTTTTTACTATTCTCTCCTTTTTTTTAACTAGATTCTCTTTTGCCCTCTCTCCTCTCCCGCTCTCAATTTCAAAATAAAAAGTAAAATTGGGCCATCACCTCTCATATAAAGGTGAAGTTTTTAGTCCTACATTAGAAGTGGAATTGAAACACATTCATTTATATTTGGGTGTCGCCTAAATCTGTAGAGGCTTGTGAAGAAATTAAAGAAAATTGGTTTGAGGGAAAAGTCTTTAATTCGCTCACAAGTGCGCAAATCAAACTGATCCAAATATTTTAATTTTCTCTCTTTTATTTTATTTTATTTTATTTTATTTTATTTTGTTTTGAGAAATAGGTAGGACGCTACCCGCTTCGTTTATTTCATTTAGAAATAAACTTAGCTGAAAATGTTAATCAAGTAGGATTCGAATTTGGGTCTCGGGTTCCAACCACAAAGCCTTTTGCCACTTGTTCTAGAGACGGTCAGCTCTCTTGTATTTTATTTATTCATTATTGTTCTTCTTTCTTTTATTTTGGCAAGCAAGAACCTTCATGAATGGAATGTTACGCGTGATTGTTGGAACTAGAACGTTCCCCAACGTTCATCCTACGTTTCTTTATAAACGCTTCCTTATCTTCTCTTTGGTTTGCACACGAAAAATAAAATATATATTATTTCTTGAATTTCTAGCGCTCTTCGATCAATTTCTCTTATAGGTATTCAAAAGGTTCTCCGCCTACCTCCGTCATGGTCGTTCTCTCAGAAGAAAGAATTCCAATCGGACCTGAAGATCGTGTTTTCGGTTAATCCATACGTCTCCTGACAGTATTTCGCACGACTCTCGAACGTTAATTTAACATATTTTATAATAATTTACTAACGTACAAAAATAAGATATATTGCATATAATATTTGGAGGTGATTTGAATTGAATTTTGGCGGGATGCATGTGATGATCAATTAAATTTTGACAACTCCAATGCATTCTAGTCAAATTCGGATGTCGACGTTCCCTGGCCATATGTTAGATTTTTTTTTTTTTTCTTTTTATGTATTGTCACCGTATAGGGTAGGGATGGTCCATGCTCGTGCGGTGGAATTATCTTTTGAATGTGAACATTAATTAATTTGTGTGATGGAAATACAACCTTGTAGGAAGGGCAACATATTTTCAACAAAAATGACTTACTTATGTATAATTTGTCAGAATTTATTATTACGTGCACTTGGTGTACAAGTACAATCTATACATCATAGCAAATATTTAATAATAAAACAATTAAAATTTAATCAAATAGCTATGATCAATAAAGATTTCATTCGCAAAAAGTACGTAATTTAATTACCTACGTACATTTTGGGCATCAAATAATCATAAATATGCAATCTCTAGAAGTCGTAGAAGAGATCCAATAAGATTTTTTTTTTTTTTTTTTTTTTTTTTTTCAGTTTTGAAGGTGTGGTCTATGAGATGCACTTATACACGGGGTGCAGGTAATAATTTCTCCTGATTTTTAAAGTATGTGCTCATTAAATGAACTAAGTTTCAAAACATCGTTTTCATGAAGTGATATTTCAACACGAAAACTCTTTGATGCCACAACGTAGTGATGATAATAATATTTCGTAAGCAAAGATTTTTTTTTATATATACATATTTATAGTCATTAATTAATAACTTAATTAGAAAGGACTCCAACGCCTGTGTTTTATTTGTTTGGATAATTAGCTTAAGTTAATAATATTTTTATGCAATAAACTAATGAAAGATGTCCTTTATTTGCCCTAACTTGGGGTGAAAGTGGTGGTTAGGATAAACTCCGACCGGATTCAATGGGATGCGCATATGGATGTCAAAATTTAACATTCAAGACATATTCGTATTCGAATTTGATTCGAAAAATAAAAAATAAAAACATGCGAATATGATTTTTTTAAAAAATTGACAGTATTCGACCGTTTTCATCCCTAAGAGATAAAGAGAGATGCTAATATATATTGTAGAGAGATAAACTGGTTTTCTATTGTGTTTCTCGGTTATTTTACTATAAATTTTATATTAAAATTGCATTTATATTAGCTAAAAATGTAAAATTTTATTTAATAAAATATAGGTATACGAAGTTAATTTGAACACTAATGTGAACCGTCAATTGCATTTTATGTTTTATTCGCACTAATTTTAGTTCCTATATATATATATATACATACGAATAATATTCGATTACAAATTTGACTAATATCTAAATCCAAATCTGTTTTAAGTGAATATGGTAATGAACATTTAGCACTAAACATATATCCGTATTTGAACTCGCATCTAGAGAAAAATATGGATATGCAGATATGGTTTCATAAAAAATCTGACCATATTCGACCGTTTTCATCTAATCCGACCGTATTCGACTGTTGGATTAAGTCTTTCCTTCTAAAATTATGGAGTGGTGAAATAGTATATCAATATGATGTTTCTCTCTATTTTACTCAAGGGTTAATTATTAAGGAGTTAGGAAAACAATATATATTTTTTGATAGGTAATTTTTCTTAATTATGTGCAGGAAAAGCAAATTATGAAAAAATTTGTGATCAAGTTAACCACCGAATTTACTGACACTTGCTAAAATCATTAAATATTCCAATTTATTATTGCATATTATTTAAATCACACCAACTAATGGCTTCACACAGGAACACTAATAAATCCGAATTAACTCCATTTAAATATAATTAGGGATTTGAACTTTGAAGATCTCAAACAGGATAAAAATCTAAATCATGAAATAACAAGCCACCGCATAATATCAACCTACACACTACAATAGAATTAGATTATAGGAATACATTTTTAGAACACTTTTATATAAATGTCTCATTTATGTCAAAACTTAAAAAATAATCTACTAAGGCCTAAATATAAAGTCCAATCCAGCCAAAAATAAAATGTTACTCTACTTAATCCACCCCACCCAGCTCATTCGGCCCGATTACAAATAGAAAAGAAAAAAAAAAATGATCATAATCTCCCCTTCTCCTCTGACTCAATCTACTGAAATCCTGAACGAGGGGCCTCTCTCGCTCTCCTCCTTTGCCACCACAGCCAACGAGGTAGAGTTCCGGCGGTTGCTAAATACTTAAATAAGTGTTAGTAAATTAGCAACATTTTTTTTATGTTATACCGACACTCACTATAACAGAATTAGGTTATAGGGACACATGTTTGGGACACTTTTGAGTAAGTGTCCCATTTATGCTAAAACTTAAAAAAGCATCTACTTATGCCTAAATATAAAGTCCAATCTAACCAAAAATAAAAGATTATTCTATTCAACCCACCACACCCAGTCCATTTGACCAGATTACAAACAGAAAAGAAAAAAAAAAAAATCAATTACCATCTTTTCTTCTCTTTTCGCTCAATCCACTGAAATTCTAGACGAAGAGCCTTTCCTGTCGTCCTCCTCTGCCACCGCAGCCAACGAGATAGAGTTTCGGCGGTTGCTAAATGCTTAAATAAGTATTGGTAAATTAGCAGCACTCTTTTAGGTTATAGCGACACTCTTTAACTGTCGCTATATACCTAGCGACCCCACATATAGCAACACTTTTTAAAAGTGTCGGTAATTTTAGCTAGCAGTACTGTTTTGACATGTATCTATATTTAAAAGTGTCGCTATAGACCGTTTTTGTTGTAGTGACTCTTAAAGTGTCACTTTATGCCTAGGGACCCCACATATAGCAACACTTTTTAAAAGTGTCGGTAATTTAACTAGCAGCAGTTTTTTTTTATCTGTACTAATATTTAAAAATGTCGCTATACACCGTTTTTGTTGTAGAGCTAAAGTCTATAAAATGAAATTTTGCCATTCAAATTAGGTAACAAATACATGAAAAATATTAAAATATACTATATATATATATACTTACAAATATTAAAATTATATGATAGTAAACAACACATAAATTGCACTAAGGGCATATTTGGTTAGAAGGATTTGAGGCTTAGAATGGAAATTGAAATAAGTCATTTTCATTGCTTTTATTTGGTTTGTAGAATTAGTATTCGAAATTCCTCCAAAATTACTCACAATACAGAGGTGGGAGTCAATTTTGATTTCTGAAAAGATTGAGAAAAGAACTCATTTTTTTTCAATAACTATTATTTAAATTTAAATATACATATAAATTTAAATTTAGATTAAATAATAATTTAAATTTAAATTTAAAATATGAATTCAGATTTATTAATTTTTAAATTTATATTTTAATTTCATTTTAAGTTTGATCGATCTTTAAATTTAGATATAATTTTCTATTTTGACTTTGAACCTAAATTTAACTCTAAATTTAAGTCGCGAATCTGAATTTATATTTAAACTTTGATTACAAATTTAGATAGTACAATAAATTATTCTAACAGAATAATAGTAATAAGTTGACTCCGATTCCAAATTTAGTTGTGAACCAAACAAATTAAGAGAGTCATCATTCCAATCTCTATTCCGGTTCATTTCGATTTTCGTTCTGATTTTGATTCCTATTTTGAATCAGATATACCCTAAAAATAAGTAAGACTCTTTTATAAGTTTCCCTAGTGGAAATAAACTGCACCAACACGAACTTAGAGTGGCGGCGCAAAGATGCTTTTCCTCTTTGGTAGGATTTCTCCTCTCCAATTATATTTCAAACCACAAATGTGAAACTCAAGAAAAATGAATGAACACTTGCAGGGGAAGCATGAGGAGAGGTTGCAATTTTTTTCTTTCTTTTTTTTCTTCATGATAAGAAGGAATAGACATTTTTTTGAGTGCTTATGAAAGGGACTTGACTCTTTTTTTTTTTTTTTTTTTTTTTTTTTTTGGATCATTAATTCATGTGACATCTCTTTTATTGACTTAATTAAACTATAATATTTTTTACTTTACAGATGTTTTTTATTTTTTTTTTGTACTGTACTATTATTTTTTCAAAGGCATCACTTAATTATTCTTTTATTTTCAATTCCCGCATTATAAGCAATAAATATATAATTTTACATAAAAACTGTTATAAAATACTGGTTGAAAATGACAAACTATATATTCTACATATTTTGACCTAAAAATAAAAAGTACAGAAAATAATTAAAAATAACTGAATAAATTTTTTTAATAACTCTATCACAAAGATTAATTTTATATTTTTTCTACTATTTAACTACTATTCGATCTTAGTGATTATTAGATTTTGATAAAATAATAAATTTATTAACAAAAATGTACAAATTGGTAAAAAAAAAATACAATATAATAAATGAAATTAGTACTAAGTAATGTACAGGAGAGTGTAATTAGGCCTATTTTAACTAAAGTTGGTCCTAAATCTAAGTAAAATATATATTCATTTATGCTTGTCAGACCAGGTTGGACCAGATGAAATAATAAAATCTGAGACCTAATCAAGCTATAAAAAGGGAAAAATAAAATAAAATTGATCTGAAATTGTCAGTCTCAAAATTTTCATGCCTAGTAGGATTCGATGAATGTTGCCAAATGGAAAGACTAGACACGTCGAGACAGAATTCAGTTACTACCGTTTTAGAAAGATAGAAGTCTTTTTTTTTCTATCAAATCGTTTTTAATGATTGGAATTCTAAATCAATAATCGGATTGTCAAAGTTGATCGAAAGTTTATGCAATATTTATAATTTTTACGTTTTAATTTTTGAAAAGATTTATTTAATAATCAAAAGGTTTCAAAATCAATAATTTTTAACCACTAAACTGTTTGACATTTTGATAGAGTTTTTTTTTTTTTTTTTTTTTTTTTTTTTTTTTTTTTTTTGAGTGGTACATTTTTTATGCAGGAAGATGTTACGCTGCCTAGTTTGCAAAATGTTGCTTTCACAGACGAGGTAAAATTTCTTTTAAGATGGAGTGGGAAACTGGAGGATTTCTGGAGAGGGTGTTGCTACCGTTTGCNGGCCCCGTACAGTTTTGCTCTAATATCATAGTCTCTGGGTCATTATATCTATATTATTCTCGAATATATATCTCTTTCTTCATCTGATGATATGATAATTATTGTGGTTCACTAACCACGAAAATTCAAAAATCGGGAACCTAATTCACTACACGTCAATCATCCCCAAATTACCACGTTTCCCCGAGAACGCGAACAGATCCGCCTGTACATAGGTATTTCCCGTTTATACGAAGCGATAGATGTACCTGTAAGCAAATCATAACTACAACCATATGGTAAAGAGCTGCTAAACAAAAATATATAAATAACATAAAGGGGTTCCTGTACATACAAAAGTCCGCAACCCAACTCGCTCCAGCGAGTACAACGACAACATAACAATATGTACAAAGAAAGCCCCAAAACTACCTCTGGATGATACTCCTCTGGCACGGCGATAAGACTGGTAGGGATCTAGCTCGCAACTCCCTTCCCACTGTCTGAATCCGCAACACTAGCAGCCGCAGACGAAGGCTTTGCAAAAAGGATAAACAACTGGGTGTGAGAACTACTGTAAAACAAAGTAGTCGTCAGTAGGTACCGCCACCGACCTTAATGGCTCACCGACTAAGTCTACAGAAATATGTGCAAAGGATAGTAAGAAAGCTGGAACGGAATCTACAGCTACATGCTACTATATTATCGCTAACCAACACCGACTATCTGTAGATATGAAAATGCATCACACTGACCGAATCTTACTAGGGACTGCAATACGCCCATCCCACCTGTCTAAGCTACACCGTACACTACCCCAAGGGCGGCCGGTGGAGAGTAATGTCCAAACCGGACTACTACGACATCAATGCAAAGTAAGGTAGCCAGACTTTGGAGTGGCACTTGTGGGCGCGACCCAACCGAGTATGCAAGCGTGTTGCTGCCGAGCTCAATCAAGCTATCACACAGGCTGTAGTGAATACAAATGGGTCTAACTGTATAGCATACCGAACTTCTCCAACTATAAATTTTGGTGGGAATAGCTTAAAAAGCTAGTAGATAAATTCCGGTGAAGTTTGGAGAGCATTTGAGTGTTTTCGGAGCAAATTAGACTCGAAAACGGGCTCCAAAATCTGAAATCAGCATTTAGCATTTGAGTGTTTTCGGAGCAAACTAGACTCGAAAATAGGCTCCAAAATCTGAAATCTACTTAAATGTTGATTTTTGAATTGGGTACCGGTACTGGAAAACTGGGTACCGGTATGCCATATAGAAATGTGGATTTCGAGCTCTCGAGTTTTGAGGTACTGGAATCGAGTACCGGTACCGGTACGCAAGCCGGAGTACCGGTACGCAGCCTCCTAGAACACTGTTTTTGAGGGGTAAAAGTGTAATTTCAGTGGGGGCTTTATAAAGGGATCCCCAGCTCATTCCCCTCCGCCCAGAACACACACACACGTATGCAGAGAGAGAGAGGAGGAGCTGATCTCTCTCCCTCTCTTCTTCCTCCTCTCCAAATTGAAGATCTTGGTGGAGATCGAGCTCGGGAACGCGTAGGGAGCGGTGGTTTGGGCTCTCGGGCGTTTGGTGGCTCGGTGTGCTTTCGACTCGAGGTTCGCAAATGGGTTGAAAGGTTAGGGTTTTGTTAAATCCTTTCGTAATGAGGTTCTAGTGAACCCTAGATGATTCTAAGCTAGGTTAATCATGGTTTCTCCATATGTTTTGGGTGTTTTGGAGAAATAGGAAACCTAGGGTTAAAATTGGAGGTTTTAGGGTTTGAGCTAGGGTTTTGGATTTAAACCTTCTAGATAGATTTCTAGCAAATCCTAGGCTAATCTAAGGTACAAATTATAGAGATTAGCATGTGGATTAAGGTTTTGCCATGAGATTTGGAAAACCCTAGGTTAAAAGAGGGATTTTTTGGTGGAGGGTTCTAAAAATGTTTTAACCCTTTGGAACCCTAATTAAGGGTTGGGAAATTATGTGAGAATACTTGATTTCGTAAGTAAGGATTATTTAGTGGATCGAAATTAGTAGCAAAGGATTTCTTGTATAGGGCAAGGAAAGCTTGGGAGAAAGCTTGGAAGTCCAAGTAGTTGGCCTAATTGCAAGTGACTACAAGCAATTAGGAAGCTTAAAAGGTGGATTGTGCTCACTGAAGAGATTAGCTCACTTCCATGTTGAAGTAAAATGTGTTTATCGTTGATGCATACATGTATAGTGGTAGGATGTGGATTATATTATGGATGCAAGAATCATATTATGTTAGTTGATGTTACCTACCATTAGGATATGCATGTTTACATATTATAGAATATGCTAGATGATATGCATGTTGACATATTGTAGAATATGCTAGATGGAATGCATGTTGACATATTGTAGAATATGCTAGATGGAATTCATGTTGACATATTGTAGAATATGCTAGATGGAATGCATGTTGACATATTGTAGAATATGCTAGATTCATTAATGTGAACTTGGGTCAATAACTCTAGATTGATTAGAGAACTCAACATTAGAAAACAAGAATATGAAATCTATGGATACTCGATGTGGACAAGTAGGATGTCAAGTAGATCAAGTGGCATTGAACATAGTGTCATGGAACATAGGTTGAACAAGTGAACCTAGAAATTGAGATCTAGGTAGAGATGACATAGAACTTAGCATGGTTGAACCTAGGTTGTGGACTATAGTGGTATTAGCCACTAGGATGTATATGGGTTGAACCTAGATAGGTCGACATTATAGGGTTTGCAGATGACCCTTGAGAAGTGAAAGTGGATTTCGGAATCCCAGGACTTGTAGTGACCTTGGTATCGAGGCTAGGGCGTGTGTCACGATTTCGCCGCCGAGATTGATATCAAAGGAGGAAGGGGGGTGTGTGCGCAGAGTTTACCACCCAGAGGCTTGAACCATTGTTCGGCGTGTGCGACGATTTCGCCGCTAGATGGTTAGGCCGATTATTGGACTATGCCGCCGGTTGACTTGAGCCATTGTTCGGCGTGTGCGATGATTTCGCCGCCATGTGGCTAAGTCAAGGAGCTCGGTAGGCTGTGGTAGAGATACAGCCTAGTGCCCGGTAGTCCCCGAAGGATTAATTCGAGGCCGAGTCGGGTGGATAGCTTGGTTAAGGTGGTAGAAACCTTAAAAGCAAGTGGTAAGTGGCAAGAACTAAGGTGGTAGAAACCTTAGAAACTAGTTAGACTTAAGCTGTGAAACTAAGGTAGTAGGAACCTTAGAAGCTAGATGACATGAGCTATGGATAGTAGAATTGAATGCAGTATCAATTGATCTACTAGTTGGATGCATAGTTCCATAAATTTCATATTGCATGTTGTGAGGCATGAACATGAGAACTGTTAGTTGTATAAAATACATGCTGATATATATATCTGTGGATATCTGTTGGACTAACATGTTGCAGTGCCTGCTTTGGACTTGGTGGGTCGAGCTTTTTCCTTGGGTGGCCGTACCCACTGGGAACTATGGATAATAGTTCTCACCTGACGTTGTTTTGGGGGATTTCAGGTTCACACGCGAGCGGCGCGGCGGCGCGAGGAAAGGGCGTAGCTCTGTAGATAACGCCCTACCATTGGACCAGAGATAGTAGTACCCCGAGGTGGTCTAGATTAGGGGTATAGAAATGAAAGAAACGAACTTGTAATAATCTTGCAATGGTTGATTGTATTTGGAAATCGAATGTAAAAAGAAAATATATTGTAAAATGCAAGTGAGTTGAATGCTTGTAATAACTTAGTTGTTTTATATTTTTGATACTTCCTTATGCAATATGTATGTTGAATACTATTTCTGGTTGGAACCTCGCATATTGTATTGATTGCGACGCCTAGGACGTACAGAGGAAACTTTGTCCGTTCGGCGGTCTGTTAGCGAGCCTGAATCCGACCAAATAGGTGAGTGTCGACGCGTGACAAACTGGTCTAACAACCAAAGCTCACGTATCCTTGCCACAATCTGATGCAAAACTGGGTCCACTGTCAACCACGACGGCACCCAATAGTACGAAACAGTCTACACACAACTGTAAATGAGCTCCGCCTCCCAGTACGAGCGTAAACTCATCCTACACTAATCTCGGTATCCACGTCGCACTAACAGCAGTGATACAAATTAATAATAGCTTCTATAGCTAAATCTGGTAACTTTTCAGAAACTGACAGTGTAGGTTTACTAGTTTTCTTCTAAGTCAATTCTAAGTTCAACATGTAAAAAGGTTCTAAAATTAAGGCTCCAAATTCAGATTCTATAAAAGCTATGCAAATCGATGAATTGAGCTACTAAACATGATACTACACATAAAACATACATGCTGAAAAAACTCCAACTTAGGAGGAAATCCGACGATTTCGGTAAACATCAACCTACGTCGAGTGCTCGTCCAACGTCGGCTAGAAGTCGATAGGTGGAAACCCACGCACTCGCCTGACTTCCAACGGCGCAACTGCGACACCCACGCGCCCGAACGGTCCACCGGAGCAACGTCGAAGCTTAATGAGCTCGATCTGCGACTCCCCGACGAAAAGAGCACACCAGCTAGAGAGAAGGAGGAAAAGGAGGAGAACCCTGCTCTCTGAAGCTCTCTACACATATATAAAGGTTGAGGATAAGGTTCGGTTGAACGCCACACCAAAGAACCAAAATACCCTTCACCAACTCACTTTTCTAGTTGGAGTACCGGTACTCGGCTTGAATACTGGTACTCGGGCCTTCAGCCCGCAGTCTCGCGCGCTGGGTATCGGTACCAGGCCGATGCAGTACCGGTACCCGAGCTCGATACCGGTACTCGACCACAGGTGACAGTACTCAGTATCAAATCGGCGCAAACCTGAGAGCATCAGTTCTGGAACCTCACTGGGGTACCGGCACTTCTACTAGGTATCGGTACTCAACACTGAAATCCTGTACTTTACAGATTTCAGTGTTAGAACTCTACTCTCGCATTGCGCTGAGTCCGTTTTGCGTCCATTTCGTGCCAAAACGACTCCGACTTGTCTCGACACTCTCCACACATGTCGACAAGGCTCAAATGCTGAAAACACACCGGCATCCAAACACCAAGGACACTACACGTTTTCAATCTTAAAATGTTCAAATCAAGGATTCACACTGTTAAAAATGATTTAGAGTATTTAAAATTTTAAGAAATAAAATTTAATTTATATTTTTCAACATTGTTTATTTTATGATCAAAATATATCAAAATTGACAATTTTCAATGCCTATTATGACGTGTTTGTTGTTTGATAGTGTAGAAGAATCTAAATTTATTCAAATTTTAATAAAAAATATTTTAAACTATATAGATCAAGGTCAGCATTGTTGATCTTGAACTTAAAAGCCCTATTCTCAAAATTTCAAGATTGTTCAAATTCTGTCGTTCATTTTGACACGATTTATTTACTAAATAAGTGATATCGAAAAAAATTAAAATTTTATTCGTTAAAACTTCATATATCCTAAATCATATTTAAAGTTGTAAATCGTTAACCAGTCTATAGAGAGAGAGAAAGGAATTGTATGCTTTGGTGTTATTAATCTTTTGGCCCTTAAGGATCAATTCTAATTACTCAAAACTTCATTTGGTTCGGGAATAAGTAAGAACTGCTTATTCCAGATATTTATATAAGTTCAGATATAAACAAGAATTAGACCAATTTATATTTGGATAAAAATTGGATTGTTTTCGGGAATAAGAAAAATAACATTTGCACAAATAAGATGGAATAAAAAGAATAGTGGGTAGTTATAAATAGAAAATAATGATATTATCCTCTCATTATATTTGAATTTAAAATTTTAAATTATATATATATTTTTAAATTTAAAATTTTAACTTTTAAATTTTAAAATTCAAAATTAAAATTTAAAATCTATAATTTTAAATTTTAAATTTAAGATCAAATTTAATTTTGAAAAGCATAAAATATCAAATTTTAAAATTAAAAAATTTAAAATATCAAATTTAAAAATTAAAATTTAAAACTTAAAATTATAAACTTTAATTTTAAAATTACAAATTATAAATTTTAAAAATTTAATTCTAATTTAAAACAAATGTCTCCCTCTCTTTATCTCTTGTAAGGGCTGATCAAGCTGTTCTTGAGCTTGTTCCACCTAGCGGTGGGAACAACAGTTTCTGCGCTTTAACGTGTTATTACAGATAACCTATTAAGATGAAAATTATTATTATTATTATTAATTTTCTTTTTCGGTTTGGGTACAAAGAGCGGAGGGAATAAGTATTCCTCCCCTCATGCCCTAACCAAACACCACCTTGGATTATAAATAATAGCGGGCCCCATCACTAAAAGGACTCATCAAAGGACTAAAAAGTTGAATGGTTCAACTAATTTAGATGATACTAAGAGTAACAACCGCACCGTCGAATAATTTCTGCGTGACCAAATTAAAGTAAGAAAGATTATTCAAATTGAATAAAACTTAGCGGCATTGACAATTATACCCCAGTACTTCATTCACCCTATGAATATACTATACATGTACCACATCATAAAGAAAATTTCAAAGATTGTATGCCACGATATCGAACGTTACCTGCGAAAAACAGCAACATTGATAGCAACTGTTATGAATATCGATCATTCATTCATATCGACAATGACAATTCTTCCTGATGCAGCCAATTTAGTACTAGAATTCATATATAGAAACGTTTAAGTTAATCAAGTTGGGCTGAAAATTTCATTGAGTTCGTAAATTTTACAAACGGTCTGAAATATTCTTTTAACAATCATAATTTTTGCGCAGGTACGTACGTACGAGCATATCGACCCATTTCGAAAACAATTTTTTAGAATGCTATTTTGCCGTTCCAGCCCAGTTTGATAACCAAATTAATGCAATTGTTTAGGTCTCCAAATTTACACAAATTAAACTGTTTTTGAAAATAAAATTATATACATTTTTTATTTCGAGTAGAATTCGAGTATCACCTCTCTCTCTCTCTCTCTCTCTCTCTCTCTCTCTCTCTATATATATATATATATATATATATATATATATATATGGCATTTGATTAGTGTTGGGAGTCATTAGTTTGGTCAACAATATTTTCATCTTTTCGAAGAATTGTCGTCTTCGTGTATCTCTCTCTATTTGCGATAAAATAGTAATACAGAAAACGTCTTTCGTATTTCTGTAAATAATATCAAATTATGTATTTTTTAATAAATTAGTTAAGATATAATTTTTCTGTTTTTATATAAAAAAAAGAAAAGCATATCTCTATATGATTTCGTACCAAGTACTCTTTTTTGCAGAATAATGTTAGGCGGTTCTCTGAACCAAACAAGAAGTCGCTACAAATCTGAAATGTTTCCAGCCTAATTTTGCAGGGAATCATATTCTCTTTCCAACATGTTTGTTTCCTAACCAAATCCTTTTCTCCGCATGATCCGCGTGGGGAATCATTTCTCAAAACCTTAACAACATACTTGACGTGTAAATCTTACACCTCATGCATTCAAAGATTCGTAAAATCTTTTAAATTTTTAGTTAAAAAGAGGCAATTTAAAATGTGTTCTCCAAAAGTTATAAAATTTTGTGGACACTCTTTCAAAATTGTCAATATCATTTTTTACCGTTATAAAATAATGAATAAGAAATTAATTGTCAGTTGGATCATATTAAAAATACCTTATGTCACATTGATTAAAAATTTTGAACAAATTTACCAATAATTATTCCTAATTATAAATAATCATATAATATCGTGTAGGACTAATAAATTTATTTTTTGTTGACAAATAATTCAGTTTTTGTCTATGATGTAATTTATGAATGCATTTTTTATGCACTCTAAATTTTTTTATCAATACCGTATGGGTCTAATATTAATCATAATAAATAACTAGCTATAACAAAAAAATATATATTATATTTTTTTGTGAATATAACTTCTTAGTCGAAACTAATATGATTTTTTTTATTTATTATTTGTATAGTGTAGTTCGTTGCAAATAATAAGTTTTAATTTGGTGTACACTCAATTGTATTTATAATGTTTTCAACCAAAATAATGTTTAAGTTAATTAACTAGCTAGGTATAGATAATAGATAATGGGCAAAATAAAAATTATATTTAACTTTTTAATAAATTATTATCACTTTATATATTTATAATAGTTTTTCTCTAAATTAGAGTATTTTTGATATTGACACTTTTAGAAGGGTATCTATATTATTTAAAGTTGGAGGAAAGGAATGTATAAAATTAACCAGAAAAAATCTCTCTATTCTTTTCGTAAAATTTTTTTCTAAATAATTTTATTTGAGAACAAGATAACTTCAGTTTTAAAAAATTGCATGCAAGAATTAAGTAGTAAATATGGGTAAATTGCACTGTTACCCCTAAACTTTTGGCGAAGTTTTATTTTACCCCTCGAACTCCTAAAATGGACATCTAACCCACAAAACTCTAATATTTCGTTCATGTTACCCCTTTTGTTAGTTTTCCGTCAAGCTTCGTTAACAGGAAACTGACGGAAGGGGTAAAACGAATGAAATATTAGGGTGTTAGATGTCTATTTTAGGAGTTTGGGGAGTTAAGTAAAACTCGCCAAAAGTTCAGGAGGTAGTAGTGCAATTTACTCCGTAGGGGACTCTTGACTATAAATTATTTTATTATAATATGTTACTTATAAATTGACTACTAATCCTCAAGTTAGTGGTCATGCTTGATTTTGAATTTATATATATTTTTTATTCTAAAATAAATCATACCATAATTTATCCTACATTTTATTATAATAAAATAAAAGTGAAAGAAAATGAATTAGAGTGGCTTAAAGATAAAAAAGAGCAATACTAATTGCTTATGATGCTCGAACACTTTACTATTCTAGTGTACTCGCTAATGTGGTTGATTTACAATAGGTGTCCTCACTCGGATATAGAGATTTTAATTCTCAGTTAATTTTCTGTAGTACTCGTTTGTCCTTTTTATTTTTAGAAGTATTGTTCCATAAAANGTTTTATTGGGAGATGAGGAGGGAACGGTTTTGGAAGATGAGGGGTTTTGGAGGTTGGGAGATGAGAGGGAATAGTTTTGGTGCAATTATATGCATTCAATTGTTGTTTTATTGGGAGATAATGAGGGAACGGTTTTGAAGATGAGAGGTTTTGGAGGTTGGGAGATGAAAGAGAGCAGTTTTGAAAGAAGGAGGTAACGCCATGTCAGCAAGATATTGGGGATTCATAGATTAGTATAGATTTAAAGTTGGAGGAAAGGAATGTATAAAATTAACCACAAAAAAAAAGAAGATAAAACAAGCAGGAAATATGTGCTCTTGGTGAGTAGATATTGAATGGATGCCTAGTCCATGAGTGTACAGGTAGCATTGCTCATTTAAAATTTAGGAGGCTATTTCATGAAGACCCATAGTTGGTAGGGTCTTCGGTATATTTAATCTATTCTAAAAGAAAATTTCTACATGCACACCCTGTCGGAAAAAATCTCTCTATTCTTTTCGTAAAATTTTCTTCTAAACAATTTTATTTGAGAACAAGATAACTTCAATTTTAAAAAATTGCATGCAAGAATTAAGTAGTAAATATGGGTAAATTGCACTGTTACCCCCTAAACTTTTGGCGAAGTTTCACTTTACTTCTCGAACTCCTAAAATGGACATCTAACCCCCTAAACTCTAATATTTCATTCATGTTACCCCTTCCGTCAGTTTTTCGCTGACGGAAGGGGTAAAACGAATGAAATATTAGAGTTTAGGGTATTAGATGTCTATTTTAGAAGTTTGGGGGTTAAGTAAAACTCGCCAAAAGTTCAGGAGGTAGTAGTGCAATTTACTCCGTATGGGACTCTTGACTATAAATTATTTTATTATAATATGTTACTTATGGATTGACTACTAATCCTCAAGTTAGTGATCATACTTGATTTTGAATTTATATATATATATTTTTTATTCTAAAATAAATCATACCATAATTTATCCTACATTTTATTGTAATAAAATAAAAGTGAAAGAAAATGAATTAGAGTGGCTTAAAGATAAAAAAAGAGCGATACTAATTACTTATGATACTCGAACACTTTACTATTCTGGTGTACTCGCTAATGTGGTTGATTTACAATAGGTGTCCTCACTCGGATATAGAGATTTTAATTCTCAGTTAATTTTCTATAGTACTCGTTTGTCCCTTTTATTTTTAGAAGTATTGTTCCATAAAATACATTTAAATAAAATTTTTGAACTTCATTTCAGCCAATTAGAAATTTTTAATATAAAATATAAAAATAATTTATAGTAAAAATTTGGGTAAATTATATTGTTACCCCCTGAACTTTTGGCGAGTTTCACTTAACCCTCCAGACTCCTAAAATAGACATCTAACACCCTAAACTCTAATATTTTATTCGTTTTACTCCTTTTGTCAGTTTTCGGTTAACGGAGCTTGACGAAAAACTGACGGAATGAGTAACATGAACGAAATATTAGAGTTTAGGGGGTTAGATGTCCATTTTAGAAGTACGAGGGGTAAAGTGAAACTTTGCCAAAAGTTCAGGGGGTAACAATGCAATTTACCCTAGTAAATATTATAGAGAAGAAAAGATTAGAGGAGGTCTGTGAATCGAGGTGTGCTAAGCACTGTCCTGGAAGTGAGATTGCATCTCCACGTATGAGACTCTAACAATCACTCCTACCGATATAACGATCACTATCCACCCCGTCGGCACGTATTCAAGGTGGTGCAACACGAACCCAACAAGATTTCTAAGATCCAGCAAAGAAGCCTTTGCAAATATCTGATAAAACCAGTCACTCCCCAAATGCACCCTCTCTTCATCTATATACAGATAAGAGCGCTACCGCCTCCAAGTGCACCCTTTCCTCATCTATATACAGATAAGAGCCCAACGGTAGGATCCAACAGCTCTGTCTCGAGTAAGCTGTTTGCCCTTACCGAGGTTACAAGATTTGGGCCCTTACCAAGGTAAGGCAAGATTTGGTAAAGAGACCTTACTGAGGTAAGGTAATAATTAAGATTAAATAGGAAGTCCCAAACAAATAAAATAAAAGAATAACCTAGGTAGCCTAGAATGCGCACAGCCCGCCTGCTTGATCCCGCCTAACTCGTCATGTGCTCGTGCCATGCGCGCGCGTGTGTGTTTAGTCAAGAGTATCACTCTCATATTCTCCCAACTAACTAACTTGAGAATGAAGGAGTATATAAAAAGCAGCCACTAGCTCGTGGTTTCTAATGTGGGACTAATCCATACATGTAAAAACTTAAGCACGGACTCCCAAGCAAGGGCTATAGAATGTTGGGCTACCCAGAAAGCTTGTGGGCAAAATTGAATTTGTAAATCACTAAAATAATATTAATACTAACACTCCCTCACGTGATTTAAAATTTCAAATAAAGAAAGTAAGTAAAATTAAAATATAAAAAAAAACTCAAAAGAATGCTGGATCTCTTATGCCAGTAATTTAACGAAGGTATCTTTTGGGTTTAAAGCTTCACTTAGTGCTTGTCTATGTACATCTGAGGGCAAATAGTAGACTACACTTTGAACCAAGATTGGTGAATTGGATTTCCACAAACCACACGCATGATACAATCATTTAGGTTCTAAGCGGGTGAGTGCTTTTATGGCCATGCGCTAATATCGCTTCATATGTGTTTTAGGGAACCGCCCTTTTTCCGTAGACACGGCTTTACAACTCCACACATATAGTAGGTTTTCAAAAAGGTGTCTGTAAGGTCATCATCATGGGTCTTAAAAACATTCAGAGTTAATGCCTTTCTTATCCACTTGCACATACGAGCATTGTTGCCATAGGAATAAGGATAAAAAAATAGTACTCCTCACAGCTACCTGTTCGATTTGTTCCTACCTATTGAACCTACAATATGTTGGGTTGCCGTCGTCGGTAACTTCTATTACGAGCTAAGAGCCCCATCCCCCTTAATGATTCTAAGATCATAGTCCTAGGTAACGTTTTGGTTAGCTGATCAGCCAAATTCTTTGCAAATCTGACACGCCCCGGGCCCTTTTTGGAAAGCACTTTTGTAGAAGTCCTTCTATTTTGAAAACAGAATTTGCAGAAAAACGTATAATTTTTTTTTTTGTAAACCTTACCCGAGACATGCACAAACCCGCCGCACGCACACGGTATCCTCTGTCTACACGGATAGAGGCTTACCTATAAATTCACGACGTGAAAGCATAGATAAGTGACCACAAGTAATCAGAACAAGCTAGTTTCATTAATCAACTACTAATAAATCCACAATCATAATCCGGAATCTACTAAACCACTACAATAGAAAACACCCAAGTACTATAACTGACTCAATACTACATAACTGAATCAACAAACCTCTAGATGAAATAAATATAGCAAATAAGAATGAATCCAAAACGAGGTCCATGGCATGAACTATCTAGGCACTAAGTCACCGTGTCCTCACACCGCGCCCCGACTCACACTGTCAGCAACAATTGTAAAATTAATGGGGTGAGAAGCATATAAATATATTTTCTAGTGGGGCAATCAGCCGACGAGGGCAAGCTGCACTCACTGGCAAACCAAGGAGGACGATAAGCAAGGTAACTGAAAATAAGGAGTAATTAACTACAGTAGCAAATTAGGTTAGATAGATAAATATTATGAACTTGAATACAAGAATAATGCCGCTATTGCAACATGAATCAGATCTAAATATGAAGGATGCAATCAACTACAGTAGCAATGGAATTAGTGACTAAACTGTCATGAACAACTATACTAAGGGATACCACTACTGTAAACAAGGTCATATGCCAACACGATAGGAACACCAACTATAGTAACAAGATGATAAGTAACAAATATCATAAACCACTAAACAAGGATGCCACTACTGTAAGCTAGACAACTACCAGATGCCATGCACAACTCAAATATAGATACTATGCATCAACTAGGCGTGTAGCAGTCCTAGGTATACCCAATCACTGTGGCCGGTCATAAACACCCGGCCTAAGCTTGCCCAATAGGTCGCGAAGACCAAAAAATCAAGTACCACTTCGGAGGGATACATCAACCCGCATCCAAAGTTGCTAACTCTACCTAAGCGCGGTGTATATCAAGTTTGGGGGTGAAAATTCAAGGTGGCGAATCCTGTCTATGAAACATCACCTCCTATTTGGCCGGCAACTAAAGAACCCTGGGTTAAGAACTATCACACCCCAATAATCCCGCATCGGATAGGAATGGGGATATGGTTAGGTATATAAGAAACTTAGACACTAATAATAATAACTGGACTTAAGCATTTTGGGCCGATGTTTGGGCCCAATGAATTATTGTTGCTAGTGGGCTGGGTTGTTACATTTGGTATCAGAGTCGGTTCACCAGCTGAAAATGTGTGGCGAGTCTCAACTGAGCTAGGGTCTGAAAGATAAGGTGATAGACTATGTCAAAGTCTGAATGATGAGGTGACTGGCTATGCCAAGGTCTGGATGACAAGGCTAGCGAGACGAGTCTCACATCGCCTGGTGATCTTGGACTGTGTATATGATTAGATTGACAAGAATGTTAGGGCCGTAACGGGGGGAGTCTGTCACACCTCACCAATCCCACATTAGATAGGAATGGGGATATAATTAGGTATATAAAAGACTTAGACACTAATATTAATAACTAGGCTTAAGTATTTTCGGCTAGTGTTTGGGCCAAACGAGTTATTGTTGCTAGTGGGCTGGATCGTTATAAGAACCCTATCTAAGACTCTTTCAGTGCCACACGAGCTAAAGTCATATGTGTATGCTCAAAACTACAACAATCTAGATTCAACAGTCAAATCACTGCCTGTAGGAGACAATAGGAGCCAAGAGGTAATCTCAAGGGATGTCAATGAAGACACTAAGATCCATACCCTCGAGGTCAACCAGTATGCTACACTACACGGGTATACAGAATGGTGACACCAATGCAAATAATCAAGGTGAAGCATGCTGAAACCCAATCATGATAAGATAAGTCATCCAACCTTGAAGGTCAAATCTGAGGAAGTAAATGTTGATTAGCTCAGTCAATCTCACACAAGATAAATCGACGAACTAACATAGTCATAACTCAATGAGGAGTAAACACCAACACATTGGGTCCTATGATAAACAAGTGGATAATCCACTAGGTCACAACCTACTCTACATATCAACGATAATGATAATCGGGAATCAATCATGAATTAAGAATCGGCATAACTAATAACATCACAGGCACGACATGTAGAGTAAAAGCATATACCAATGAGGAAATTACAATAAGTTGTACTACTCAACCACCATATAGAATGAATTAAGTATAGGAAAAATCGAGTAAGATATAACTTTACCAACTTCAGAATGGAGCACCCACCTCAACAAGTATCCGAGTCCTCGACTCGACTGATGTATCTAACTGTCACCTATACAGGACATACAATCACCAAATGCCACAATGAGAATCCTAGTGTCCTCTATATCAATCTGACACGTTCAACCAATACTACGCATAGCATGGCACGACCGAAATATCAGTTCCACAAACCGGCTTACCGAACTAAACCCAACAATAACCGACTCTCTGTAGGGAGTCACAACAATGCATACACTATCCCAAAACGCACCACTTTAGGTGTTGGGACGATTGCACACCAAGTGCTCACCAAACCGAATGACAACCGCCATACAAGGTCACAACCGAACCTATAGAGATCGTTCCGATGATCTGAACACCACTTTGGTGTCGAACCACGCATACGCTATGTAAACAACTCTAAGAAGTTTGCAACACCATGCAATATCACCAATTGGTGACAAAGGTCACCCACATCATGTACGGCCTACGTGGAACCTCGGACATTTTACCGATCTGCGAATCCGTCGACTTCTATATAAACCTGCCAGATTGCCACTTCGGCCATGAAGTGTTCCGAGTCAAACCGAACATCTCTAAGTTGTACCCGCTGTCCCCAAACACACTATTTTAGGTATTGGGACAGTCGTAAATAAAACGCACGAAAAACGGGAGCGTAGCTCCAAAAGTGACTCAAAGTGGGTTCCGTGATATCTATTTTGGTATCCGGACCACCCACGAGGCGGTCGCTGCCATGAGGGGTGCAAAATATGAGGTTAGATCAGCCAACAAGGCTCGATAATAGATTCAGACAGCAACAACATCAATTTCATGATAACTAAACTGAAAACCGCATTATCAATCAGATTTCGGCTCGATTTGTGTCATTTCGCACCAAATTGACCACAGGAGGTTGACGAACCTCGAATGATAAGTCTAAACATTGAATGAGGCTAAACACTGCTTGCCAATACATCCTATGGCGCAAAAAGTGTTGCAATACCCTTTAAGTACCATAATTGCATATACAACACTTATTATAGTGGCGAAAATGGGAAATCTAGGTGCTCTACCAAATTTACGTGAACTGGGAGTCAACTAATGGTGCGCTATGGTCGAAGACGTACCTTTCACTACAGCGGACCAACACCTGATTCAACCGAACAATTGCAACCATTGGAGAGCGAGAATAGGCCGCACGAAGCCAATATTGGTACACGACGGGTTCGCGACACCACCGGTCGTTCAATTTGCACAGCGACCTGAGCATCACGTAGAGGGATTCCTCACGATCTTCGTGCTCCGAACTCTGATTTTCGACCACCGAATTTTCTAAAATAGCCAAAAGAAAAAAAAAACTGTCAATAAATCAAACACGAGATAGGCACTGCTGAAAAATGTGATTTAAGGCATCATTACCTGAAACTCTGGGGAGCACGGGTTAGCACCTACGCCAAGAAGTGCCGTGCTCACCAGCAGATAGTCATCAGAGGTGCCGAATGGTCGGGACGATGCTTTGGCCAAGATCAAGGCCTACAAGTCAAGTCAGGGGCAGCAACAAGAAAATAGCTTCAGCCAGGGGTTAGCAAGCCTAATGGAGGGTTCGGAGAGCTCAACTTGGAGGAGGGAGGCTGAGGCTCAAGATGGCCGGCAGCAGCGGCCGGAAAGAGAGACTCGGCTACCGCCAAGCTTTTGAAAACAGCACAAGCGCTGCAGGACTTTGGGAAGTCCTGGGCTGTTCCGGAGGGGTGAGAGAGTTGTAGGGAAACACTAACCAGCAGGGGGAGGGTGTCGGAGGTCCGGCAGACGGCGGCGCCGCTGCTGATAGCCGCGGCGGCTGCGACAGGAGTAGCGGCCCAGGTCGGGTCGTGCATTGTCACCGTGCGGGGGTGGCACTGCTGGGCCGCTGGGGGGTCTTCCACCCTGAGGCGGCGGCGGCGAGGTGCCGATGAGGCGCCAGCGGCTACAACCGAGAGAGAGAGAGGAAACCACTATATATATATATATATATATATATATATATATAATATATATACATATATATATATATATATAGAGTGAGGCTAACTATGTATCGAACAACGGAGCCTTCCGTGCTCTCAGCATCGTTTTCGATGTTGTCGACTTTCGAATCGTCGAGCGGCTCCGTTAAAACTGAATCTACGATGTTGAAGTGCCTAGAAAATAAATTTTATGATTTTACGATAATCAGTTGCTTAGTGAAACGAAAGGGTTCAAAATCAACGGCTGAAAATAAAAATCTACAAAAAGATGAATAATATAGCATTAAAATTTAATAAAGATATTAAACTTGTTTAAAATAGTATGAAAATTTTCTATCGAAACATGTTTCACGTGATTTTGATATTCCTACACGACACCGTTAAACTTGCAAACGGCTTCACTACGGTCATCGAAATTTTGTTGATTTTGAGCCCATTCGATCACTGTGCCAATGTAATCCGAAAAATAATAAAATTTATTTCTAGTACTCCAAATACTCAGATTAAGTTTAACGAGGCCGATCGAATACGATCATAAAAGTCGCACATCGAAAATTACTGGATGCACGGAAGGCTGCCGTGCTTCCCATAGCATAAGTAGCCTCAACTCTCCTCTCTCTCTCTCTCCTCTCTCTCTCTCTCTCTCTCCTCTCTCTCTCTATAATATTATATATATATATATGACCGATCAGACGATTCGAAAGTCGCAAACATCGAAAACAGGCTGGAAGCAACGGAAGGCTCCCGACTTCCGATAGCATAGTACCTCACTCTCTCTCTACTCTCTTCTCTATAATATATATAAGATATATATAGAGAAGAGAGACGAGAGAAGAGAAGAGAGTAGTGAGCTCACTATGCATGGAGCACGGAGCTATCCGTTGGCTCCAGCTCGTTTTTGATGTTGCACACATTTTTGAATCGTCGATCGACTTGATGCTAGAGTATTTGAAGTACCTAGAACATAAAATTTATGATTTTAACGATATGATTTGGCCGGTAGGTGAACAAGAAACAATAAAATAACGGGTAAAAATAAAAATCTTACAAAAATGGTGATAAATGATGACATTACAAAATTTTTAGGATATTTCTACCGTTAAAACTTAGCAAACGTTCACCATGCCATTGAAATTTTGTTGATTTGAAGCATTCCATCACTAGGCAAATGATATCGAAAACTGATATATCCGTTATATATACATATATAGAGAGAGAGTGAGGCTACTATGCTCTGAAGCACTGAGCCTTCCGTGCGCGTTCAGGTCTTTTTCGATGTTTTTTTTTTTTTTTTTTTTTTTTTTTTTTTTTGTTTTTTTTTTTTTTTTTTTTTGCGACTTTCGAATCGTCGATCTGGCTCCGTTAAACTTGACTAGGTATTTGAATAACTATAAAAATAAATTTATGATTTTTATATCGCGGTAATATATATATATATATACTAGATGAGTGATCTTCACTAATGCTTCTGGAAGCACGGAGCCTTCCGTGCTTCAGTCCTTTTCCGATGTTGCGACTTTCGAATCGTCGATCGCTCCGTTAAACATGATCTAGAGTATTTTTGAAATTACTGTAGAAAATAATTTATATTTTTCGATATCATTTGCCTAGTGATCGAATGGGCTCAAAATCAACAATTTTAATGGCCATGGTGAGCCGTTTGCAAGTTTAACGGTGTAGAAATATCCAAATCACGTGAAATTTTGATAGAAAATTTTTTATACTATATAAAACAAGATCAATATCTTTGATCTAAAATTTTAATGTCATATTATCACGTTTTGTAAGATTTTTATTTTCAGCCGTTGATTTTGAGTCCCTTAGTTCACTAGGCAAATGATATCGAAAAATTGCAAAATTTATTTTCTAGGTACTTCAAATACTCTAGATCAAGTTTAACGGAGCTAATCGACGATTCGAAAGTCGCAACATCAAAAACGACTTGGAAGCACGGAAGGCACCGTGCTTCCAGAAGTATAGTAGCCTCACTCTATATATATATATATAGAGCAGGTCTTGTGTGTTATTCGGAGCACGAAGGTCTCAGTGCTCCTAAGCCGTTTTCGATGATGGAGCTTACAAGTCGACGATCGGCTCCGTTAGATTTGATCTAACATATTTGAAGTATGTAGAAAATAAATTTTGTAACTTTTCAATATCATTTACCTAATGATCGAAAGGGTTCAAAATCAACGGCTGAAAATAAAAATCTCACAAAAAGTGGTGATATAGTATTAAAATTTTCGATCAAAGATATTGATCTTGATGTAAATAGTATAAAAAATTTTTTATCAAAATTTCATCTGATTTGAATACTTCTACACCGTTAAACTTGCAAACGGTATATATCAACCATTAAAAATTGTTGATTTCGAACCCTTTCGATCACTAGGAAAATGATACCGAAAAATCACAAAAATTATTTTGTAGATAGTTCAAATATGCTAGATCAAGTCTAACGGAGCCGATCGTCGATTCGGAAGCTTTATCATTGAAAACGGCTTAGGAGCACGGAGACCTCCTGCTCCTAATAGCACACAAAACTTACTATATATATATATATAGAGAGAGAGATATATATATATACAATATACTATATATATATAATAATATATAATATATATATATAAATACATAGGGCCTAATGGTCTTAGGGCTGAGTGGGTTAGTTTGTTGAATAGTATATCTACCGCATAGAAATTGTCAAAGGGCAGAACTAACGGCAGAAACTCGATACACCAAGCGCTTATGCTATCGGATTAGTATAGTGCCGGAACTCGCTCCCCCTCTCTTCTCTC
>NC_033623.1:8881224-8882437 GCF_001540865.1 Ananas comosus | reverse complement strand
AGAGAGAGAGAGAGCTTGACTAGGCTACTATCGGTAGTAAACGACTCGGTTTACTACTAATTTTTTTGCAATGATAGAGCTTCTAAATCGACGATAGGCACTATTGAACATGATCTCGACCATTTAAACTATCTAGAAACTAAATTTTATGGGTTTTCGACATCAGTAACTGAACGATTAGAGGGTCACAAAATTTATAATTTTGAATGGCCGGTACGATGCATTTGCTCATATAACGGCATACAAGTGTCCAAATCGGTTGATTTTTTGTTAGAAAATTCTTTAAACTATTTAAAACAATAACCAGATTTTAGATCTTAAATAGAAAAATTATGTCTTCACTTTTTTTGAAGAATATTCATTTTCAGGCATTTATTTTATGCCCACTTGATGGATTAGAGAATAATATCAAAATAGCGTGAAATTTGATTTATAATTTAAATGATCTAAATCATATTTAATCATGTCGATTGTTGATTTGAAAGCTCATCCCGACATAGAATATTATAATATTATAATACTATTAAAGTGTAAAAGCTCTATAAATTTAGGAATTACAGAACGCAATATACATTCCGATGTTTAGAAAGGATAAATGCATTATGAACTTACGAACATTAGGCTGTCCCAATGTTCACATTTTTTTAAAAAACTAAAATGTTATTTGTACACCTAAAAAAAAAGGGTACCATGTACACCCTATCTATTTAGAAATGAATACATTTACTAGTCACATCAATGTCATTAGTAAAAAAGAATTTCACACTTTTTTGGGAATGTATTTGTAGTATTACTTAAAAAAAACTAAAATTGGGTAGATTGCAAGTTTGGTCCTCAAACTACAAGATGTGTGATAGTTTGATTCTCAAAGTTTAATTTATTATAAATTTTTTATCAAACATTTAGACCAGGTGCAAGCATAATTTTTAATAGATGAGGGAGGAATAGGGATGTCAATAGGTATGGATACCCAAAATTTTATCCGAATCCGAACCCGAATGAAACGGATATATCCGATGGATATGGGTATGGATTCGGATATGAATATAAAAAATAGAAACCCGACGGATATGGATTTGGATATAGATTTTGATTGTACCTGACCCGAACCCGAATTTATTTTGTATTATATATATATATATATATATATATATATATATATTTGATGTTATATTTGAATTTGTATTTTAAAAATTTAGATTTAATATAATAT
>NC_033623.1:8855570-8880734 GCF_001540865.1 Ananas comosus | reverse complement strand
ACAACAGGGCGTGAGAACTACTGTAAAAACAGGTAGTCCTCAGTGGGTGCCGCCCTCAACAACATTGGTCCACCCACTAAGTCTATAGAAGGGAGCAAAGATAGTAATAAATGCAGGAATGAAATCTACCGCTATGGATCACTACACTATCATGCTCTACACTAACCACTGTAGGAAATGTCAAATCCGACCCAATCCAATCGGGACTGTAAGCATACCCGTCCCTGGGACTGTGAACACACCCGTCCCTGCCCAGTTGTGACTGTCCAGCTACCTCCACACTACTAGTCCGTGGAGAGCAAGTCCAACCGGCATGAGCGACACCAACGCGAAAGCACAGCGCCCGTCTTCGGAGTGGCACTCGTGGGAGCTACCCAACCGAGTATGCAGCGTATCTCTGTCGAGCTCAATCAGGCTCTCGAAAGTCAAAGTCCAGTAACCGACTCAAACTAGTCTAACAACCAACAGGTAATGTGCCCTCGGCACAATCCGACGCTAAAAAGGCGATACGGGTCCACCGCCAATCCCGACGGCACCCAACAGTCCGGAACAGCCTGAACGCTACTGTAAAAATACACTCGGCATTCCAGTACGAGCGTAACTGAAAACTAAACTACCTGGAATACTCACTATGAGGATACTGCAACAGTATAAAATAATACAACAGCCCCTAGGGCTAAATCAGGTAGTTTACATGTACAGATCGTTATCGTGTTTTCTCCTAAGTCAAATCCGAGTCCAACATGTATATTTAGGGTTTACTAATCATGTTCTCAAATCGGATTTCATCAGGATATAATCGACGAAATTGAGCTATACATGATATATAAAACTGAAAATCATACATGTCGACTAATACGATACTTAGGAATAAACCGATGTAACCCACCTAAATCGCAAATCCCCGACAGTGAAGAAGGTCACCGGAGTCCCTGTCAAGCTCGGCGCAGCTCCCCGAACCAGCGACAACAACGCTCCACGGGTCTAAACATAGAAGCCCACAATAAGCCTCGAATCTGCCCAAAGCAACAGCAGCAGAGAGAAACAGTGATACGACCAAGCTAACCTTCACTAAATTCGGCAAGTAAAGGCTTCGTGGATTCCTCTCGAAGTCCCGAATCCAACGAACCAAATCTCGTCAAAATCCGACGATTCTACGCCGAGAACGAGCCAAAACGCCAACGATCGACGCCGGAAATCTGCAGGGACAGCACCTAGCTCGAATTTGATGATGCTAGAAGTACTTGAAGCAAATCGACGGAACACCCACCTCGACAGCGACTAGCACCAGGGCGACGTCAATAACGGCGAAGATCCACTCTCGCCCGGCCTCCTTGCGATGCTACGGCGGCAACCGTACCCTCGAATGGCTCCGCGGCGCGACATCGACGAAATCCGAACCCCACCCGAGCTCCACCGTGTTCACGATCCACATCCAAGCTAGAGAGAGAAGAAGTAAGCAAGAATTCTCCTCTTAGCTCTCTCTACGCAGGTATATAGTAAGGGAGTAGGTGGGTGACACGAACGAGGTGAGAAAAGACCCAATTGCCCTCTCACCTACCCTGGTGTACTAGTACATGGGTTTGTGTACCGGTACAAGAAGCCAACCCGAGAGCAGCCCGGGTGTAGCCTGATGCAGTGTACCGGTACACCTTGATGGCTGTACCGGTACAGCAAGCAGAAAAACTGCTTTTTGTAGATTTTCTTGCTAAATGCTGCTCTCGCGTCGCACAGAGTCCGTTTTGCGTCTATTTCGCGCCAACGCGACTCAGACTTGCCTCGACACTCTCCAGAGCTGTCGACAAGCCTTCACTGCTGAACACCAAGGATCTCACATATTTCGGGTTCAAATTTTCGGGTTCGGGTTCGGATTTCGGATTTTTGGTCGGGTTCGGGTTTGGATATGGATTTTTAAAATCCGCCGAGTTCGGGTTCGGGTTAGGGTCTCGGGTTTGGAGTCGGGTTCGGATTCGGGTTTTTAAAAATCCGCCTCAAATCCGACCCGTTGACATCTCTAGGGAGGAATAGTGGATAGTAGAGGAGAAATTATTTCGTGCACTGTGTGTATAAGTACATCTTATACGTTGCCTTTCCAAAATTTCATTATAGAAATTTAAATTATGTAATTTTTATTTATAGATATTTCATGTAGCGTAGATTGTATCAATTGCATTAGATTTTATATTTTTATAAAATATTAATCAGTAAAGAAGATTAAAAATAAACTTGGTGTAGGTTTGTGTGTTTAGACCGTGTTTTTTATGTGCTCCTCCTCCCATCTCTCCTTTCGTAAATACTGGTGAAATACCAGCGCGATGCTGTGGATATAAAAATATTTTTATAATAAATTTTATTTTTTTTAATATGTTTATATAGTTTTGTAAGTCTAATTATTAATTAAATAAAAGTTATAAAAAATAATTTAACCGTTAAATCTATTTAAATATAAGTCATTAAAATCGATATATGCGCAAAGTAAATTTATACAATAATTTATTTTATAAATATTTATATGAAAANAAAAAATCAATAAATAGAAGGAAAATAAAATTGTAAATGAAATTGTTTAATAACGTTAATTATATATACACAGAAATACACTATATTTCTAAAATTTTACTTCTAAAATTTAAATGCTCTATTCTTTTTATATAACGATATTTTACGTGATTTAAATTGCATCTATTAGGTTAGATTTTATTACGCAATTTATTATGAGTATTATTAATAAATTAATTAACTATATTATATATAATGAATTATTAATAAAATTAATTAATTAATTTCACAGAGTTTAGAGATTTAAAAACTCTAACCGACTAATATCATCCTGATCTTACAATTTTTCATCCAAGGGTTAAAAACTTGATAGCAAAAAGAGCGTTTTACTATTAATAGTATTCCAGCCTAATTCTATATATATATTAATTATATAATATATAGAGGGAGAGAGAGTAAATGGGGGTTGGGGGGGACACGTGTCACGCTTTGGTCCCCCAAATCCTCCTTTAATGTAGAGAAATAGAAAATAGATGTAATGTAATAATAGATAATAAGATAATAAATAATAATTATAACAACACCACAACAGCAATCTCTTAACAATTATGGGCCCCAAATCCCAAAACCCGGGCCGGGTTTGTGCTCTCACATAGCTGTTGTTAAAATAACGAACCTGCTCCGGGCCACGGGCCCAATTCACTCTTACTCAAACCCATTTCTACAAAATTTCAAACTTGCCGCACGCTTCGTCCTTAGAAACACACGTTTGGAGTTATTATAAACTTAAATCAGATGATTCAAAATACCTGTTTGTTGAGCAGTAACCCGATTCCCTGTCAGTTAGATTAGGGGTTATAAACTTGAATCATAATTATTTGATTGCTATTAGATGTAAAGTTGTAAGTAGATTAGGATTTATGCTTTATTTTGAAGCCTGTATATGGGTCTGCCATAGTCGCGTGGGATTCAAGCCCACCATGTAAGAGTTTGAAATACTCTACTGAAAAGGAGGTACCCAGAAAATGCCCGAAGAAAGACAGAAAAGTGTTTTTTCATTCTGTATCAAGTGGTGGATTAAATTACTTTCGCGAGACTATCAAATGCGGTGGCTACGAAAGAGAGCTGGAACATGCTCGAAGGGGGTTACAAAGGCACGGACAGAGTTAAAAGGGTATGACTCCAAACATTTGGAGAATTTGAATCTTCGTAAACAAATAAAGGTGAATCAATCTTTGACTATTTTAGTCGAGTAGTATCCATATCAAATCATATACACATGAATGGTAAAGACAAGCCGAGCAAATTGATTGTTGAAAAAATTATGAAACCAATTAGTGGTAAATACGATCATATTATTTCTTCAATTGAGGAGGTCAAATATGTAGACAAGTTAACTGGAGAAAATTTGTCAGGATCATTTCAGGAATACGGGAGTATAAAACTTAGGGCGCATCGCATGGTTGTGCAAGCTCTCTAAGCTAAAGCGACAATCAGCGACAAAACTCAAAGATGAAATAGAGGGTGCAGAGGATGCGACCGTACGTAGTGGCAGACACGATCGTGATCGTGGCAGAGGCCAAGGCGAAAACAAAGCAATGTCGGTGATACAAATGGTTCGAATTCGAATAGAATAGCAAAAAGGAGAGGTAATTACTACAATCAGTAAAGGTATGACAAACTTCAGATTCAATGTTATTATTGCAATAAATATAAATACTATCAATCTAAATGCAGAAAAAAAATAAGACGATGAATAGAATAATATTAATGTAAATTTCGCTGAAAATAAGATGAAAATAATATATCTATACTTCTCGTTTGCAATGTTATTTAGACACCAAAAAATTATATATGTTATTTAGATTCAGTTTGTAGTAACCGCATATGCGATAAGAAAAGATGTTTATGAATTTATATGATAAAATAAACAAAATGGCAAAACTCAAGACACAAAAAAAAAATTGCTTTACAAGAAGAAAGTAACAATCTGATCTGAGTATGTAATGGTGATCATATTATTATATTAATATTTATAATGTGCTTGTATTAGAATGTACTCTATTAAGTGTTTGTCAATTTCAAGAAAAAGGATCATATTATGCATATTGAAAAAGAAAATATAAATTAGAAGATAAGAATAACTGATTGATTGCTAGAACGACAATGACTAGAAATCATGTTTTTTTAGAAAATTGATAATAATCCTTTATCTTGTCTTGTTATAATATTATTGTGCATGATAAATCGTAGTTGCGGCATTATGATTTGATCATTTATATTTTGGATCTTTGAAAAAATTGGCTAGTAAAAATATAGCCAAGGGATTATTTTACATAAACCATCCAAATCGAATTTGTGAAAGTTGTATTTGAGGCAATCAACATAGTGACCCGTTTTTGGAAGCAAAATCCGATAAAACAACGATACCTCTTCAATTGGTTAATATGGGTTTATGCAAGATGAATAGGTGTTATGTTGAAAATAAATAAATATTTTATAACTTTTATTGTCAATTTTAGCAGAAAAATTTAGGTTTATTTTTTTAAAAAAATTTAGATACTTTTACTATGTTCTAATAATTTCAAGCACTTGATGAAAAAACAAAGCTGCTATTATTTGAATGAAGAAGAATATTTCTATACAGAGTTTAATAAGTTTTGTAAGATACATGCATAAAAGATTAAGCATCAAAGTACCACATCCTATTCACTGTAATAGAATGGCATTGCAGCAAGAAAAAAAACCACATCATTGTGAAAATGACAAGAATCATATTTATTGAAAATGGTATAACGTAAAAATTTTTAGGTTGAAGCTGTTTTTTGTGTAGCTTATGCTGAAAAGACACAACAAGAAGAATACAGAGGAAGAAATCCTATAGTAGTGCGCCTTCACTTTTTTGGTATGCATAGCTCATGCACATATTCCAAAGCATACAAATTGGATAAAAAAAAATAGCAAGTTTGTTTACATTATTTATTCAAAAATATACGAAAAATTATAAATTATATGATCTGGTCACAAAAAAGGTTACTTTTAATAGAGATGTGAAATTTAATGAAGTTTACTCATCAGACTAGAGAGGAAAGAAAAGATGATGATGGCATTAGTATTGAATTTGTAGATGATTTCTAAATTCAAGAATAGCATGCACCAGATCCTCTACTCTGTTTTCATCGACACCCTCCTCAACTCCCTCATCGTCATCAATTTTTTGTCTTTTTTTTTTGAAGGAAAGTGTTCAAAGAAACCCTTCATGAAATATTATAATGCTCCTGAAGTTTAAAAATTATATTATTTATTATACTAACAATTATGATGATAGTGCTTTAACTCATTATATTATATTTTTATATTGTAATTCTCTCATATTTGATGAAGCGGCGAAGGGAGAAAAGTGACGAAAAATTATGTGTGAAGAAATTGAGCCAATCGAGAAGAACAAAACTTGAGAGTTGATGAAACTTTCAGATGGCTAAAAAGCAATCAGTGTAAAGTGAGTGTGTTAAAGCAAAAAAAAAAAATAAATAAAATAAAAGAAAAAATAAAAGAAGAAAGAAAGAAAGAAAATTTGAATAGGAATATGGTATATGAGATGATCTATGCACTAGGTGCATAGAGAAAATTTGAATCCAACTTTTGAATAGGCACGTGGATATTCCATATATACTAATTAGCAAATTAACCCTTTGCTTTTCATATCAAATATATTTTTATTTATTTATTTTCTTTTATTTAGTTTTAAAATGCTATAACTAAAGTAAAAATAATATAAGCAAATTAAAGGGGTTAAGTTGCAATATCATATCCATGATTCCAACTTCCCACATCTCCCACATCCCACTACCCCTATCATCTGCATGTTCTTAAAAAAAAAAGAAGAGAAAAATTCCAAGTAGTTATAACATAGGTCCATAAATATCTATTTGGAACCCACTTTAAAAGAGGACCTACTTTTTTTCAACTCTCTAACCTACTCTCAACAAAAAAAAAAAAGCACCTCCTGTTATTTTCCCTCTTCACGAAAGAGAAGAAAAAAGGTAGTAATAATAACTTTTCTTTTCTTCCATTGATGCAGCATCAATGACAAAGCTCTCTCTCTCTCTCTCTCCCTCTCTCTTTGTAAAAAAAAAAAAAAAAAAAAAACCAATCCATCATCAGCAACTCGACGTCGGGATCCACTCCACGTTCCTGTACAGAGCCCCTGTTCGTCGTTACGTTCGTCGTCGTGCTCCTCCTGCTCCCCTCCCGCGCCCCCGAGTTTGTCGACGGAACCCTCCTGACGAAGACATGGGAGCTCCTCCACCTCCTCCCCATCAGCATCGCCATCTCCTACGACCTCTTCAGCTGCAGGAACGCTAACGCCAACGCCGATGCTGACAAAGACCGCGCCGCCGCGGGGAAGCACGGCGCCGCGAGTTCCTACATGTTGCAGATCATCAGCGGTCCCTCCGCGGTCATCGGGGATGACGACGACGACGTGGACGGTGACGGCGACCGTGGCACCGCCGGGGTTCGGGCGTGGAGCTCGCAATACTACCCCAAATGATCCCGTGGTTGTGGTCGCGAAGGAGCGGACGCGGCCACAGCAGGCGACGAGCTGCTGCTTCTACCCGTGCGGAGCCTGAAATCGTGGGCCGAAACAGCTGCCCGACAACCTTGACGCCGCGGTACCCTCATCTCCAATCCCATAGCGATCGCGTTTGGGGAGGTCCGAGTCCATGGAAGGGTCTGGTTGTGAGACCCCAGATAGTCCTATATATGAGATATAATAGGGCTAAACTCTTAACCCGGCTTAAGCATTTTGGGTGGTGGCAAGGCCCAAGAGGTTAAGAGAGTTAAGCGTGCTAGGACGGGAGTAGTCCTAGGATGGGTGACCCCCTGGGAAGTCGGGGCGTCACACTGGTGCTTTAAACCGGACTTCTTCCTTCCGCTTACCAGGTGTTCGAGTTACGAGCAGCACTTCTCTAAAAAGAGGCTTCTATAAGTCTACTCCCCTCCGGCAGCAACCGTTGCATCTCGCGCACCGCTTGCGGATCCTTGATTCTCCACGACGAAGACGACAACATGTGGCAGCAGTGGTTAGAGGAGCCAAAATTCGATGCCCTCAGCGTCGTCAACGAGCATTTGGACGTCGTGCCGTGCAGACCGCACCCAGTCTATGTCGACAAGTCCCGGTGCCGGTACTTGGTCAGCTCCGACCTTATCGGCCACCCGCTCTTCCGTGTCTTGGTCGAGCGCTCGGGCGGAGGAGAGGGGATGTCATCAGCGGTGATCGACGGGTATGAGGTAGTGCTTTTAGAGCACCTGCTGCAGATGCTGCGGAACGGCGACGTCCACCCTGAGTTGACGCCCGACAACTTTGTCGTCTTCTTCACCCTAGACCTTCCCGCTGCATCGACTCTATCATAACCGCGACTTCCAACTCTCTGCTGCGATTCCAAAGCAATTGGAGTTGTGCAACGCATCACACCCACCAATTGTTTGATGAAATGCCCAAGATGTAATCTTTTTTTTTTTTACGGCGAACCTAATCTGTACATAAAGAGAGAGAGCGGTGCTCTTCTCTTTATAAAAAGATATGTCATCAAAAGAGAGAGAGCGGTGCTCTTCTCTTTGTGAAAAAAATGTGTTACCAAAAGAGAGAGAGAAATTACTTCTCCAATTGGGAAAGAGGGAGTTTTGTTACTAAAAGGGAGGCAAGGAAGGGATTTTCCCACCTTAGTTGTCCCATGAATATAAAAGAGGCAAAGAAGGATTATCCATCTTTGTTGTCCTGTACTTTCAAAGGAGATAAAGAGAAAAAAATGCTCTCTTGATTCTCTTATAATGAGGAGGCAAAAGAAATTAATCGGGTTACCGATTGTTACTCTTTTGATCGTCCTTTTATTGGAAGAGGGATGTTCAAAAAATAATTGAACCCCTTGATTCTATCCAAAGTCGAACCTCTCAATTTGGCCAAATTAGACCAAATTGAGATTTAATCGCATTGAATGCTTTATGCTTCAAATTGAATGAAATCATGATGTTTTAGCCTTTTGCCTTTTCATTATTAATGTGAGTTGAATTTTCATCATTCATGACTAAGAATTTGAAAATAAAAAATGCTTGCGAAGTTCTTAAATTTGATTCCGAATCAGATATTTAAATTTTTGGGGTTAACATTTTGATTTCGAACAAATCTTAAATAATCTCAAACTAACCACCTCAAAATAAAAATCTTGTTTGGGACCAGCCCAAACCTGAATAAGGGCCCAATTTTATGGCTTGCCTAAAAGAAAACTTGGACTTAAGCCATACGGGCCTAAACTGAGCCTGAGCCCACATTCAGAACTTAAATCCAATTCAGACCTCAACTTGAATCCATACCATATGGGCCTAAATTTAGCCCATGCCTGAATGCATTTATATGAGCCCGAATTTGGGCTATGTTTGAATCCATCGCAAAATTAAACCATAACTTGAATTACATGAAGCCATACCTAGCCCAAGTTTGAATACAAACTAATCCAAACTAGACCATTAAAAAAGAATGCCCAAATCAAACTGAAAACCAATTCAGATGGATCTCCTCATATAGACGACTTTAAATCATGCCTATCAAGTCAAATCGAACCTTGAGCCTAAGCCACATGGGCTAGGTACAACCTGAATATGAGACCAAGCCCTACCAATTTATTAGGGGCAAATCTTTTTAATCTAATTCTCTAGCACATTAAACTAGAGTCATATTACTACCACATTCATATTAAATCAAATTCTAAAATATTTGTTTAGAATTAATCAAACCATATATTTATCTTAGTATATGTGACTAAGGTAAAAAATAATAAATTGGGTTTCACCTAATCAAATCAAATTTATTGGACTCTAATACACCTACCTGGAGTTCAAACAAATGAAGCTAAGTTAGACTCTAATACATATACTTAGAGTTTAATTTAAATTAAATTTGACGAATCCTAATATATATAATTAGGATTTAGTTAACATTTTACCTTATGGTGAACCCAAAGTAAATATGATTAAGCGCTAACATATAAGCTTAGAGCCTAATTACATTGGACTCTAAGATATAAAAATCAGAGTCTAATTTAAAAATATTTGGGCTAATCCTGACACATACGTTTAGGATGAATGCTTAAATTGAATATCAAATTAAATCTGATTGGACTCTGATACATACAATTAGAGTCTAATCGATTCAAACCCAACTAAATCCTAATACATGTAACTAGGATTTAGTTAAATCTAGTTGGATTAACCCCTAAAAAAATGTAGGTGTAATCCAAATTAAGTTCAGTCGACCATCATGTCGTTGAACTAATCATTTTCTCTTCATGTAAACTGGGGGTATGCCCCTGGTTAAGTTATGTAACTGTACAACGAACTATGTTATAAAATTCATCTTTTATTTAATATCAGTCTATTTCAGCATTTCAGAGGTCTCTTAATCGAAGGTGCCCTAACATTTTATCGGGGTAATTAACAGTAACGCTTGCGTTTACTGGAAGCCATGGATCCGCAATACTTGATAACCATATATACTTAAATATTAATCTGAATCATGAATACTACTCCACGGGAAATCAAAAGAAGATTAATCGTGCGAGGTGCGTCATTCGTGGTCGCAGACAAAATGGCACGCCCAGTGGGACACGGCTTCTCCTTCCATCTTTGAGACCAATGTTATGCTAATAGAATTGGATGATAGATATTTAATCTACACTCGTTATTCCCTTGGAGGAGAAATGGCACTAAAGAATGCTGCTACTGCTACAGGTTCGATGATGATCAATACAGGTCAAATTTGCCTACCAACATCTGTCCTCACCATTGGAGTTGCTGGTGCTGCAATCCAATTCAGCACCATCCCAGAAGAGGCTAGGGCTGCGGCTATGGCTCCTTTCAATGCTGTTACAAGCACAAAGGATGTTAATGCTATGGTTCCATATCTTCCCTCTCATGGGAAGCGTCTGAATGTCGTCACCCAGCCCTCCTCGCGTTCCTGTGAAAGAGAGGATGACTCCTATTAGTGCTTCGAAGAAAATAGAGTTACAAGGTAGGCTGGTGTTCCAAAACCAAATTGACGAAACATCGCCACTTGATATGGCACCTAAAGCGTCAGTCTTCAATAGGTTGACGTTCTCCAAGGATACTGTATCTCTTGTGACAAAGGCATTCAAGAGAAATCTTCGCCGTACTTTGAAGCGATAGGAGATAAATAAAGAAAAGAAGTCTCGACAAACCCAACTTACTAGGTTTGTCGCCGGACCTGATGTTTTGGTCCATAACCGTTATGCACCCTTGAGATTTGTGAGAAAAAACTCAACTACTGCCATTCTGCACCCAGAGTCAAAAATGGTCCATTTAAAGCCTTCTTTTGCATGTCCTCGCTTGAGAAACAATGACAAGAACTCTGTCTTCAAGCAGATATATAAAACTTTCAAGGCTGCAAAAGGGAGAATGAACCTAGAGAAGAAAATTGAAAAGCCGAAATGGCAACGAAAATCAACACTATCGTGGGAAGGAAGAAAAACAGAATGGAAACCCAGAACTCTTGCTCAGATTAAAGAAGAAAAATCTAAAATAGAGAATTTGGAGATTCACACTGTAAGAGTTATTGGGCATACGCCGTCAAGTGAGGCCGTTGATGACGAAGAAACTATTCAGCAAATTCTTACGAGAGCTGCTGCGAGAAAAGCAGCGGAAGAGAAAGCAAGAACTAAGGAAACAAGCTCTTCGCAAAATATCGAGAATAAAGATGATTTACCTGGTGATCCATCCGACCTGCGAGAGGAGGAAGAGGTTGTATTTTTCTCAAGGGATCCAAAGGATGTTATGATTGCATCCTTGAAAAAGAAAGTTGATGGAAAGGATAGAGATATCATAAATCTCTATAAGAAGATGGAGGAGGTCATGGGTTTGATGTTGAATGTGCAGAAGCAATTGGAGGATCAACGGCATCAAACCAAGATTCTGACTCAAACAGAAGCACACATACCACAAGTCATTGATGAACAAGCTAAAACAACTGTTCTTAAAGAGACTACCTCTTTAACTAAAGAAGAAATTCATGATTTGATCACTTTGCAAGTAAAAGAGACGGTAGCGGGGGCAAATCCAAAACCGAAAGGGAAAGGACACCCTTATCTATTGGAATATGATAATGTACCTTTTCCAGAAGGGTATCAGGTCCCTAAGTTCAAAATGTTATATGGTGTTGGTAACCCTGATGTAAGGACTGAGATTTTTGCAGTGTAGCTAAACTCTCAGTTGACGATATTTTTGTGTGTAATTTAATTACAAAAGCACTCGTCAAGTTTCGGGCGAAAACGAGTTAAAATGAAAATTCTACGCGATTTTCAAGTTTCACTTAAAGTGAATAGTAACTCGATTTTCCGGAGAAGCCACGGTGGGAAGTTGGCTTCTGCCTCGTACCGGACTCTGTTCATAGCAGTCCAATAGCTCGTTTCGATCAGTTCAGCTGTTCTGGAACCAATGACGCTGACGGATTTTGAGTTTGACGCACGGATTTCGAGAAAATCTAAAAATACATGTTTTATATGTATTTATGTGTGTGTTTCCTTCTATTCGAAGAAGGTTGGATTTTGTCGTGAATCCGTGGTAGATCAAGACGAAACGAAATCGCAGCTTTGTTGTCTCCGTCGTGCTGATCGCACTAGTACAATCCGTTCGCAAATCTGACGAACGGATCTGCGGAGATCGCGCATTGATCGAGGAGAGGTCGGTGTTAGCAAAACGGTATTTTCGCAAAAGTCGTAATATTTTATGTACCGTTTTACGTGAAATCGCAGGTGGAGGTGTTTTAGCGCGTTTTACACGTGCTGTGAGGGACTCGGATTGAAATTCCGATGTTTAAGGGGCTTTCTCGCTTAGTTGCACCCTGTATATAGTTGTTTTCTAGGGTTTGGAGCCATCTAACCCTAACCTAGCCATGCCCTAGCCCCCTAGCCGCCTCCCCCACATTCCCCTGCTCCCCCTGCACGCGCCCCGGCCACCTGAGCACGCCGCCAGCTGCCGGAGCTCTCCTCTCCACCTACTCTCCATCTTTCTCCATCTCTTTCTCTCTCCCTCTCTCCTCTCGGGTTGTGTGAAGGCCCGGGGCTGCGCCTCCTGCAGACCCTCCCCCGGGATCGCACCGTGCTCCTGCAACCTCCCCCGCCGACCGCCGCCATCGCCGGGTGCCGCCGCTGCTGCTCCTGCGGTCTGCTGCAACCCAGGCCGAGCCTGGCCGAGCCGAGTTGCCACAGCCGCCAGCGCGCCGCCATCGCCTGGAAACCCTCCCGCCGACATCCCCCGTGCCCGGGCGCCCCTTCCCGCCGGTCGCCGCCGCCCCGACGTGCCGCCGTCGCCGCCTCGGCCAGCCGCGGCCGCCCAGCCCGAGCCCAGGCTGTTGTTGTTTGCGGTCTCTTTCCCGCGCAGCCGTTGCTTGGGTCCGCACCCGCGGAGTCCCTCCGACCTCCTGCCACCCTCCTCCGCCGTCCCCGACCTTCCCCGGCCGCCGCCGTGGCCGGAGAAACCCGCCGAGCCCGAGCTTCTCTCTTGCGGGCTCGGGTTGCTCCGCCGACGCCGCCGCCGCTTCTCGTCGCCAACCGAGGTGAGCACGGTGTTCCTCACCTCCCCCGCACCCGCCCCTGGCCCTCGCGCGCGCCGCTGTGCCGCCGGAAGCCGGGCGGAGCAAGGTTGCTCCGGCCAAGCCCGAAATAGGACTTTGTTTGGGGTGTTTGTTTCTCTGGGCTTTCCGAGCCTCCCCGACCTATACGAAAGGGAGCACGACGATTTTGGCAAGTTGCCGATCATCGTGCTCACCTTGGTTTCTGTCGGGAAGACCCCGTTCCGCTGTTTTGGCGATGTCGCTCCGTTTCAGCTTTTTTAGCTGTTGTTTCGGGATTGTGCTTATTTTTTCGGCGATCCAAGGCTGTTCCGATGCCTCCGGAGGTGAGCACGGTGACCGCTGGTCAGTGCTGATCACAGTGCTCACCTTCTTTTGGATCAGCAGTGCCCGGTTAGTCCTGTTCGGCGCGATCTTCCCTGACTGCGCGCTGTTCGCTGAACCTTCGGGTTGCTCCCGCGCTTCCCACAGCGAGACGCTGTGCTCTGGATCTTGAGCACAAACTCCGGTACGTCGAGACCTGTCAGTACGTGTCTCTGTGGACTTTGGAAGTCCTCGATTTGCGTGAACGATCCGCTTGATCGCTCAAATTACATAAAATGATGGAATTTTATGTAAATTGAGGGGCTTTTATGCAATTGTGTATTGTGTGGCTACTGTGGGCAGCGTGTGTAAGTGTGTTTGACCTCTGGACTGATTGTCCATGATCCGTTAGCTCCCGCGGAAATCGAAAGGTCGATTTCGGTGCGTTTTTCGACGAAATTCGTCGGGACACGGAACGCGATTTGGGTTCAGATTTCATTTTCGACGGTGTTGTTTGCTCTGTGTTTTGGTGCCAACTGAGCCTGTTTGCTGGTCACTCATTATTTCTGTAGGTTCGATTGATGATAGTGAGCGGAGAGGGTTCCGTGCGAAATACATTTTTCGAATGGATATCGTACGGTTATCGGCGATGATCGTATTTGGGTTATTGTTTGTGGTTACCTCGTTCTTGTTTTCGCTGCCATGGGGCAATTGCCAAATTGGAATGTTTTTTGGGGCCAGGCGGGTTGTTCGTGATACGAGTCGGTGACGTTCCCGGAACACTGATAAGTGGGGGTTCCCGACCGGCGGTTTTCCCCTGTGTGGGTTTTTCGGGGGATTTTTCGGTGGACTTACGGTTTAATCGGGTTTTCGGGAAACCGATTACAGGGGGAATCCTGTTGGGGTTTGTGAGGTTTCTCGTGCTTTGGGTTAGTGGTTTTGGATTTTTTTGATTTTGGTTAGATCTTCCTTAGGGTTCCGGTATAGGAACTCTTGTAGCGTACCCAGCGTGTCCGGACCTGTTTGACAGTTGACCAGGAGGGGTGGCCTTCGAGCTTGGTAATGTCGTGTTACGAGAGCGTTTTCACTTCCTTTCTCCTATTTTTTCTATTTTCCAGTATTTTAAGCTCTACATTGGTCAAAGTTGGGGTTCGGTTATCTTTGGTTATCGTATTTTCGTTCGATTAGCAATTGGTGGTTATACGTGGTTGATAGGGGACATGTAGAGCAGGGTTTCACTTTGTATTCTTAGTATATTCTTTTGTGACCTTGGGGGTTCCAAGGCAAACACATCGGAACTCTTCTTGTCGTGTGTTCGACTCTGGTTGATTCGAGGTTCGGGCCGTTGTACACCCCTTTAGTATCCTATTTCAGTTTGGCAATTGTTCACTGCCCCTCGGGTTTCGTGCATTTTCGCCTACGGCCAAACCCGGCTTTAAGCCGGGGTTTCGTCTTTTTAGGTTTGAAGCATTTTACCCAGCATGGCTTAAGTCCCACCGGGCCCCACCGCTTGGGGGGTATTCATGCTGGAACACGGATCCGGTATTTGGGGCCAACCGATTGAGGAGACTTATCCTGATTGGGTCGGTCCTGTTGGGCGGAATGGATCAGGTCGGGTTGCCCAAATGTTACGTTTGGGGATCAGGCAGGCGCTTGGGAAGGTCTGGCCAGGACCCAATACAGCAGGCACAGATTGGGTACAGGTTCAGTTCAGTACTTTGAGGCATATTTGCATTGTTATCTATACAGTAGCAGGTTTATTTATTGCTTATTATTTATCTGTTATAGCTACTGTAGACTTTTCATATCAGCACGTACATATACCTGTTACCTATCTTCTTTGGTTTTCAGTGATTACGACTTGCCTTCGTGGCTCTGTCGTACCCACTGAGAAACCATGGTTGCGGTTTCTCACCCCCCCTTTCCCCAGGTGTTTCGGACGTGGAGTTGGTATTGGGCACGTCGAGAGGACGATCTAGCTAGACGGCAGTAGCGACCGTCACCTTGGTTATTTCTTTCCCGCACTTAGTAGTTTTCTTAATAATGGTTCAGTTAGCTGGTCTTATATATGCTTGAATGTATGTGAACTGTGGTGTTGGTTTCTTCTATGCATGGGAGTGGAGTTTTCGATCTGTGGTTCTAGTTCTGTGGAGATTTGGTTTTCTTGTAGTTATGCATCGTGGTTTTCTACCCCTCGCGGTAGTCGGTTTTCAATATAAAGTTTCCGGGTAGGAAACAGTTTTCAAAATAATTTTCGAATGGTTTTAGGAATGAATGAATTAGAGTTTAAAAACAAAAGCTTCCGGGTAGGCAGCACTTTTAAATAGGATGTTTGTTGTATTGTGCATTGCATCATCCAGCGCCTAAGGAGTGTTTAGAGGCATGCATCATTTAAAGGATCGATAGCTGTATGGAAATGCATATCATGTTTGGTTGTTGATTTGTAAATGTAGGTTGTAGTTGAGATCCTGTTGTATGGCTGGTACGCCGTGCAAATACAAAGGAGACTCTGTCCGAGTGGACAGAGGAACTTTGTATTTGTGGCGGGTCTGTACGTCGCGTGGGCCAGGTTGAAAAAAAAAAAATATGGCACGCTTTCCGCAACTCTGTTTTCAAAAGGCTTTTAAAATCGGCTCCGGGGCGTGACACCTGATCAGTATCTAGCACATTTTAAAGCCATGTGCGGAAATACTGGGAGTAATGGACCTCTACTCTTGCGACAATTTCCACAAAGTTTATCAAGTATAGCTTTTGAATGGTACTACTCTCTCAAAGATGAGTCCATTAAAACTTGGGCCGACATGGAAGAAGCTTTCAAAGCAAAATTCGCCACCGTTAGCGATAAGATTACTATCGCTGATCTGGTAGCCACCAGACGAAGAAAAGATGAAACAATGCTAGATTACATCACAAGATGACGGAATTTAAGTATAAAGTGTGAGCAACCTCTAGACCAGTCTCAAGCCGTTGGTCTTGTCATGGGTAATATTGATAATTGGATGGCCCCCTTTCTGTGCACATCTAGTTGTTCCACTTTTCATGAATTAATATCAAATATCTCTAGATTGGAGAGAACCGATCCCTAGGTCCTTTTAAACTTACAAAAGACAAAAAAAGATGATAACAAAAGAGTTGAGGCGAAGTTGGCACAGGCTAGACCGGCCCACACGAATATGATAGAGAAAGAAAAGAAGGCAATTACCTCTACAGTTGAACAGACCCCTGTAAAACCTGTATTAGGGGGCAATAATCCAAAAAGGCTTTCTTTAGAGGAGCGAAGAAACAAAGTGTACCCTTTCAAACGGGAGAAAGTTAAGAAAATATTTAATGATGCCGTTAAAAATGGTCTTCAACTACCCGAGCCAAAGAAGCCAGAGGATGTAGGGAAAACTAATGATCCGAACTATTGCCTATATCATAGACTAATCAGCTACCCAATTGAAGACTGCTGGGTCTTCAAAGACTGGGTTGAAAAATAATATAGAAGCGGTGCAATCACTCTTTCACAGTCAGTATTATCAGAAGCTCCAGTCGAAAAGACCAATGTGATTGATGTGGATACCGAAAATGTAGAAGAAATTGAGAATGCATTTCCTCCCGAGTTCTGGAATATATTCTTATCTAAGAAAACTCGGAAGATGTTAAAATATTTAAAAGATATTCCAGGAATAAAATGGCGAGATCCCTTAAACCCAGAAGTGCAATCTGATGATAAGCCCATGCCTTCCATCAAAAAGTTTAATACTTCAGTCAAGTCAAGGCGCAGAATAACTCGGGTAAAGAAGAATAAGAAATTTGTTGAGCCGGTTCAACGACAACATAAAAAGCGACCTATTGAGGAACATATTGACTCAATGAAAGAATATAAACAAGTTGAAAGAGAGCCTCTTATGATTCATGATTTTATTTTTAAAGTAATAGAAGAGGCTAATAAGAAGGACTCTAATAAAAGAGAAATCTTGTCGAGGAGTGTAAAGAAAAAGGAGAGCCTTTTTTAGGAGAGACTTGCAGAGTTATCCCCGCCCAACGTGACGATGAAGAAATTATCTTTCCTTCTAGCCACGTTAGGGAACAAGAAAGGAACATCAGAGAAGTTCATAACCAATTGGCAGAAATAAGAGAAATGACATGCTACAGCTTTCACAAGGTGAATGATAAAATATTGGATATGAAAGCACAACTGAATGTAATGTTCTCTATGTTGATTGGAATCGAAGCTAGAGTAGAACAATTAATGAAGATTACTCCTCTCCCTCAACAAACTCAGTCATAAAATAACAGAGAATGAGATATCGAGCTATTACCAAGGCCTACAAGTGGATCTTCAAATCACCATTCACCCGAAACTTCTCAAAAAGATAAAGGAAAAACTCCTCTTGTAGAAACCAAAAATAGGGGTGGAACTGATAAAAAATTTACCAAAGGGGAATGTTCGAGAACGGTGCCGACGGGAGGCGTTAATTCTCAATCTTCTGACAGCAAAAATACACCTATGTATTGCCCTTTTCATCAAGTGAAAGGACATAACCTAGAAAATTGTCGCACTTTTCAACATATAAGAAAACCAAAAGGTCAGTTTTCTCAAAGGGCAAGTATCAGGCAAAGTGTCAGAAGCACAATTTTGAAAATTCAGGAGAAAAATAAGCATAAGACTATTCCTTATATAAGGGAATCATGCCGTGTCATTACAACATCTGATGACGTGTTAGAAAGACCTGCGCCGACCCTGAGAGCAAATCAGCAGACATCCACGCCAAACTATAACACTTATGTTGATCCTTTGGAATTATACGATACTTCAACTCATCATGATCCAATGAAGAAATTGTATAGAATGGACTGTCGCTTAATCAGAATGGAGGGAGAAATGAGGAGGCTACACAATGAAATTAACTTTATGAAGATGAATGTGAACGGAATAATCGGTGGTATAAAAGGCATGGATATTCAAATGAGAACTATAATAGATATGCTCAAAACCGATGTTACTGAAGCATCCAAAAGATGTCGGGTCGAGACTTGTTGAGTGATAACTATGCAAGCTGATTTAAAGGAAGACGATAAGAAGCAAAGCTCGATTCAAGTGAATTTATCCTATCCGGAGCAATCAAAGTCAACAAAAGCCAAATACGATGCAAGTTTCTATCAAGCACACATAATGGCTCAAGAACTTAAAAGAATGTCGATGAGAGGAAATACAGGGTCATCTTCACTGAAAAAGAAGAAGAATACAACCCCAAGCCAGCAGTCAGAGGTTCACCAAAATAATAAAGCTCTAATTAAGGAGAGTAATAAAGGAAAAAATAAAGTTATGTTGACAGAGTTCTGTGCCATCATAACATATGGGGACACACCCTAGAAAATTGCCACCCATGGAAAAAGATGCAGAATTTACCTATGAACAAGGCGAAGCCAAGGATCGATCAACCGACGGTTGCCGAATCCAAAAGACAACGATGGAAGAAACATCTCCCACGATTTGAGAAACAACAATCCATTACTCCAGAAGAATTCAGAAAAACATGTTATGATGCTTTGGACGATATGAAATTGCGTTGTTCTTGGTGTGGAATGAGAGGTCATGCTTATGACGTATGCGTGAAACTTCGGGACCATAGAAAAAACAAATTACAACTTAAAGAGTCGTGTCGGGTAATAATAGTCTCCGAAGAGCAATCTGAAGACTCCGTAAATCAAATGAATAGGGTTAGACAATTTGCTGTTGCATGTGAAGATGGTGATAGTGCCTGGATAGCATACAATACTCCGAGCAGGGATTACGGTGCAAGGAGAATGGAATATCGTCTTCTTGAGATTGACAATGATTTGAGGAGAGTGCAGATTGATGTACGCACTCTAGCAACAAACATGGACTGTGTGGCCATGGCAATAAAAAATATGAAAGAGCAGTTGAAAGTGATATTAAATAAGTTGAATACTTGAAACGACTAGAGTCGAAATGTGCCAAACTGTTACCTGTGGTGCCGACTCTAGTAGCAAGGAAGATGAACGAGCTGAGGATTCTTTCCAAATTAAACTTAAGTCTGGAAAAGTGTTACCAGAAAGACAAGGGCAGCTACAAAATGATAAAGATAAAGAAATTCAGATAAATGAAGAGGCACCAACTTCATTAAATCAAGAATAGTTATCAAAGATTGAGTATAACATACTTTCCCATTTAAGAAAAGTGCCAGCCTTGTTGAGTGTGTATGACGCCCTGATGATGTCCAGAGAACTTCGGGATGTACTCATTTACGCTTTACAAAACCCTGAGCCCTTTTATGCTTATTTTGCTGAGATGAATATGAAAGAAGCATTGTACTCCAGACATATCGCCAATGTTATTTTCACCGATGAGGACATGCTGTTGGGAACTACTCATCACAATAGGCCGTTATATGTGACTGGGACAAGCGATGGAGAGAAGATTAATCGTATTCTAATCGATCTTGGATCCTCAGTCAATATTTTGACTTTAAGAACTTTGAAAAGTTTAGCTTTGAATGTCGATCATTTGTCCTCAGAAAAAATTTTGATTCAAGGCTTTAATCAACATAGCCAAAAAGCTCTTGGATCGATCATTCTTCTTATAAAATTTGGAGCATTACGGACTGATGTAAAATTCTATGTGATAAATGCAGATACTTCATATAAAGCGTTATTGGGACGGCCTTGGTTGCACGAGTATAATGTTGTCCCCTCCACTCTTCATCAATGTATGAAATATATTAAGGATGGAGAAGAATTTAGAATTGATGGCGACATACGCCCATTTGGAGTGCATAAAGTATGATATGAAGATGCAAGATATTTTGCAGAATCTGAAAAAGATATAAAATTGTCTCGTGAATCCAAAGAGGGTAAAGTTCAGAGCGATAGAAAATTATCAAAGGGACAGATAAAAATTGAGGATAATAAAGAAATTTTGATTCCGCACTTCGGAAGTGATTCAGAAGATTTGAATGATGAAGAACAAGTAGGAAAAATATTGGAAACATTTTCTCGCAAATTAAACAAGCCTTGGGGAGAGGACTCATCAGAAGATAAAGAGATTTTTCCGACATCCGAGTCAAATATAGTCATAAGAACTCCTGAATTGATTGAGGATTCCTTAATTATAACTAGAGTTCCGTGTGGACATATAAAATCTCTTCATATAAGTGAGCCAATAACAGTGAATGATCTAAAAACCTTCTTTGTACCTCCTCAAGTTGAGAAAGTCAAAGGAAAAGAAAGAATAAAGAAAGGGAACCTTTTTTACAAGTCAGATGATTATAAACCCTCTGATCTTATCAAGCTTGATAACTCTGATAAGGAAATATATGAAGATGTCAACATGCCAAAATACTTTTCGAAAAATCTCAAAAACATGATAAATAGATCGGGATTTCCTGTAAAAAGGTCACGAGCTAATCAAAAAAATTTTCAGAAAATGTGGAATTCGCCACAAAAAATAGTTGTGCTTTCAAATGGGCGAACAGTACACACCAGAGGGCTAGGATATCATCAATTTACCCATGTGTCCAACAAATCTCAATACTCTTCTAAAGAGATCATCAGAATGACAGCTTCCGAGATAGATCAACTCAAAACTTATCTCACACCTTCGATGACAGAGATAACCAATAATGATTCATGTGTCATACGACATACCTGCACTATGATTACAATAAAGGATATAAAGAAAGATAAGGACACGATCTCAACTGAGTCAATAAAAACAAAGTTTCTTGAATTAAAAATTGCTCCACAAGAGCTCGAAGATGGAGGACAAGCCACCGTTGATAAGCTTTTAGAAATAAATTTGGGTAATGAAGAAGATCGAAGACCCACTTATATTAGTGCACTACTTCCAGAAAAAGATCAAGATGTGTTGAAAACATTATTGTTAGAATATAAAGACTGTTTTGCTTGGACATATAAAAAAAATGCCCGGCTTAGATCCGAGTGTGGCTGTTCACAAACTTGCCATTAGCCCAGATGTGTTTCTAGTTAAACAAGCCCCAAGGAGGACAAGAGTTGACTTAGAAGAACAGATCATAACAGAAACTAAAAAGCTTATTGAGGCAGGGTTCATCAGAGAAGAGAAATACGCTGACTGGATCGCAAGCATAGTCCCAGTAAAGAAGAAAAATGGTCAAATTCGCATATGCGTTGACTTTCGAGATCTAAATAAAGCATGCCCAAAGGACGATTTTCCACTGCCAGTCACTGAACTAATGATCGATAACACTTCACGTTACGAGATGTTTTCTTTCATGGATGGTTCCTCTGGGTATAACTAGATAAAGATGGCACCTGAGGATGAAAAACACACCGCTTTTAGATCTCCAATTGGCATATACTGTTATAAGGTTATGCCCTTTGGTCTAAAAAATGTAGGAGCCACTTATCAAAGGACTATGACGATAATTTTTGATGACTTGCTCCACAAAATTGTTGAGTGCTATGTTGACGATTTGGTGGTCAAAACTGTAAATAAAGCAAATCATTTTGAAGACTTAAGAATAGTTTACACCAGATAAAGAAAATATAATCTGAAAATGAACCCTCTTAAATGTGCATTTGGAGTTTATTCAGGTAAATTTCTTGGGTTTATTATTAGACATAGAGGAATTAAAATCGACCCAGCAAAAATTAAGGCTATCATAGAATTGCCACCCCCAAAGAATTTGAAGCAATTAAGATCCTTTCAAGAAAGATTGGCATACATTAGAAGATTTATATCAAATTTATCTGGCAGAATTAAACTATTTTCTAAATTGGTGAAAAAGGATGCGCCTTTTATATGGGATGATGATTGTCAAACGGCATTTGACGACATTAAAAAATATTTATTAAGTCCCCCAGTGCTTGCTGCCCTTATTCATGGCAGGCCATTAATTTTATATACCGCTGCACTTGAAGGATTGCTGGGTGCACTCTTGCTCAAAACAATGAAGAAGGAAAAGAAAATGCTTTATATTATCTCAGTAAGATGTTAGTGGGGGCAGAAAATTCTTACTCGCCAATTGAAAAGCACTGTCTAGCCCTTATATTTGCCGTTAAGAAATTAAGACATTATATGTTGGAACATAAAATCCATTTAATTTCGTGAGTGGACTCACTTAAATTCTTAATGACAAGACCAGTTTTGACTGGAAGGTTGGCAAAGTGGGCTGTTATACTCCTTGAATTTGACATCACTTATGTACCACAGAAAGCCATCAAAGGTCAAGCACTTGCTGATTTTCTAGCTACGCACCCAATTCCAGATGACTCACCTTTGATCTGTGATTTGCCCGATGAGCATATCATGTTTACTGTAGAAGACCAACCCTATTGGAAAATGTAGCTAATGGATTGGCTGAAGCCTTTAATAAGACTTTGATAAAACTATTAAAGAAAATTATTGGCAAAAATAAAAAAGAATGGCATAAGCAAATCATAGAAGCTCTTTGGGCCTATCGAACCACATACAGAACGCCAACTCAAGCAACACCCTACTCTTTGGTGTTCGGCACTGAGGCAGTATTACCACTAGAAGTTGAATTGCCCTCATTGCGGATAGCAGTTCAACATGAATTAACAAATGAAGAAAATGCTCTACTAAGGCTTGATGAGCTAGATACATCAGATGAAGTCAGGTTAACTGCCTAACAGAATTTGAAACTCTACCAAGCCCAGATGGCAAGAGCATATAATAAGCTCACCCGGTACCGCACCTTCAATGTTCGGGAGTTGGAGCTCGTTCTTCGTAGACCAATTATAATCAATAAACACACTGGAAAGAAATTAGATCCAAATTGGGAAGGCCCATATGTAGTGGAAAAAGTCTACCAATGCCACCTATCAACGGTCGCTTCCTAAAGAAATATTATGCATAAAAAAAAAGAGGGTGGGGGACATGTTGTTTAGACAATATGGGTAAAATATACAATAAATTGTAGCATTTTCAGCTGTAGCAAAATTAAAATCCCCAATCCGAGAAAACTTTTGAGACTCACAAACAAAAATTAGGGAGAAATGTAATTTGTAATTTCGATTGACCGTGTCTTTAATTAGTCAAAATATGTCCATTAGCGGACTTGAGCCACTAGCATACTTGATTTTCCACATCGGACTTCGGGGATAAAAATATAAAATATTAGCTGTGGCAAATTAGGGATCTTTGTTGTGAGAAAATTCCTCGAGACTCATAAATAAAAGTTGGGAGAGAGTATGTAATATACTGGATCTTAGCAAATTGCAAGATTCGAGTGTTTGATCTGTGTGTGGAGCCTTTCCACAGTTTTTGGAGGGTCGTTGATAGTGTTCCGACCCCTGGCACGCACCCCGAGGGTGTTGGTTTGAGTCTTGGCACCAAGATCCCAAAATTGGAATTTTTGGTCAGCTCTCGGATAGCCTGCAGCAGGGCTGTACCGGAACAAGAATGGTCTTGTACCGGTACAAGGGTTGATGGTTGTACTGGTACAGCCATCGGGCTTGTACCGGTACAGAGCCGCAGACCGAGCAACCCGAGCCTCGGGTTTGCATTTTCGTCGGCCTTGTACCGGTACAAGAACCCGTGTACCGGTACAAGGAGGCAGATTTCGTGCAGTTTGTTCTGCAGGGGTGTTTTTGCTATTGTAGCAATACTATAACAGCACCCACGCCCCTAGGGCTTTTCTTTGAGCTTGCCACTGCAGGGAGCAAGGTAAGGAGAGCTTCTCTTTGCTTCTCTTTGGTTTTAATCTCCCTCTAGCCTAGATTTTGATGGATTAATCCCTTTTCCCTCCTCTTTTATGCTTCTCCACCATTAATGGGAGCTAGAAGCTTGGATTTGGAGCTAAGTGGAGGATAGATCTTGGGATTTAAAGGATTTAGAGCTTGATTTGAAGCTTCTAAGAGGTAAGCATTACACTATCTTCCTCTAGATTTGAGTTTTATTGGATTTCATGAGATGAAACCCTAGATTGTGATATTAGGGTTTATTTTGGGCATTTTGAATTTAGGGCTTTTGAAGCTAGATTGATTGGATTAGAGGCTTCCATTAGGTTGGATTGGATGAGCCCTAGCTTCATTTTGGAGCTTTAGAGGAGATTTTTGCTCTAGAGGTGAGTTCTTCTCACCTATACTTGATTAGCTTAATGATTGAGCTATTGATGGTTCGTTTCGTTCGTGTGACGCATGTTCTTGTACCTCTAGGATACTAGGAGACTAGAGGACACCCTCGTTGGAGCGCACGAGGAGTTTCGTTGCCATCGGTGGGTTTGGCTTCGTGGAAATGGGACAAAATGGCCCCTATGCTCTTTCTACTTGTTGTAAAATATTTTTAGATTCATTTCTATGCTAAATGGAATTTATATGAATCTTAGAGCACTTAAAATGCATGCCTTGTGTATTATGAAAATTTCACTATATAGTAGAGCTATATGAGTAGAATGCATGCATACGGGAAATGTGCTTGTTTTGCAAATGAAAAATACATCTCTTATGATGATGATGACTTGGAATATGTACCTTGGAATATAGTTGCCATGTTTTGACATAGAGAGCAAGAGTGTCATAAAGGGGCACTTGAAACTAGTAAACTATGAAACTGCAATATAGAGACATATTGATAGGCCACTACATATCTGCTATATTCCATGTTAGAGACATGATGACATAGGGATAGGCCATTGAGATACCTGACACATTCCATGTTATTAGACGTGAGGACTTGGTACTTGCGACAGATCGTTTGACTACTTGCCATTGTG
>NC_033623.1:8845570-8850570 GCF_001540865.1 Ananas comosus | reverse complement strand
ACAACTTGTGTAAAAGAAATTCACCCATAAGTCATACCGTACACGCTTATTAGAAGATCGAGCTATAAGCCATTGATAAATATCAAGAAGCTCCCTAACACAATTAGGATAATTGTTTTTGTTATAAAGTTCAGAATTTGGTGGGATATACTTATCATACATATCACCGATAATTGGAAGCCCACTAAGTTCTCTAATTTCCCATAAAGAAATTCCAACCTCACCATATAAAAGATGAAAAGTGTTCGTTTCTGAACACCATAGTTCCACCAATGCCTTAATGATATTAATATTTTTATTGTATTTCCCACGCGAAGCTACAATACCTCCCAAAATGCCAGCACGACGTAACTGAGTTGTATAATGAGAGAGAATATAATTTCCCCATTCAATCAAACCTTCTACCTCAATGCTATCTCCAAAAAATCTACTCATTCCACACCAGCCTGGATGATTATTGAGTGAAAGTTTTGAGGAGCCCACGGATCTATCTAAATTGTATCTATCACCTAGAGGGAGGTGAATAGGTGAACGGCCAAAAACCACAAATCTCGATGCAATAAAAATAAATGCGGAAAATAAAAAGCACACCGAGATTTACGTGGGAAACTCACAACTTGGAGAACAAACCGCACGGACCAACACGCGAAAACTAATTCACTAAGAGAAAGGATGTACAAAGGTGATGTACGCGACTCCACCCGGACTCAACCTCTCTTAACCTCCTATAATTTTCGGGCGGCGAGTATCCAACCCTCCGGGTTTCCACACCGCCTCGCCGTTCGATCCACGACGTCCTCACTCGACTACCACGAAGGCTTCAATGCACCGCCGAATCACGACGCTACCGAATCCACGACGGCACAACATCCGAATACACGAACCGCCTTTGTTCACACCGAGCGATCCACGACGCCGTTCATGAAGAGCATACATGATTATGGTGATCCTTCGCTTAGAGTACGTAGAAAACCGGGAATACAACTCCAAGCGAAGACTAGATCAAATCGACATATACGAATGCGAAACGTTATCTCGATTTGATCTAAAGAGCTAATTTGTAAGAAAATAGGTTTAGAACGAAATACTAGCCTCTACGGTTTCTCAAACATGCTATTACTTACTATCTTTAATCAGTTAGAGAACCCCTATAGCTTATTTATAGACTTTAGAATGCAAAACGGCAGTAGAATAGAAAGTTTCTTTCCATAAATCACACCTGTACGGAACAAGGAAATCGTCCGAGGTAGCACCATCTGACGGAATTTTTTTTTTCTGGCGAAGCTTGTACCTTGGAGAACGTGCAATCTTGTACCGGAACAGGACTTGTACCTGGACAGGCCTGTGATGGTTGTACCGGAGCAACCATCAAAACTTCTGCGCGGAAACGCTGATGGCTGACCGCTAACGAGACAAACTCTTGTACCGGTAGCAACAATGGCAATTTCGCTGAATGCATTGTTCGGAGTTTTACAAGGCTCTTAAGAAACTTTCTAATAAATTACATACTTGAAACATGATTTCAAAATCATATAATTAAGTATGAATCGACCAAAACAAGATTTACAAGCTTATACCTAAGGCATCGTGGATTCATGTTTTAAGCGTGTTTTGCGTCCTGTTCTGATCTTCGAAGTCTTGGATTCTTCGATTCATAGCCGCTCTCGACTTCTTCAAACTCCGACTCGAACCCACGAAACGTGCCAACACATAGGACTAACATGAAGTTATCTTATTCCAAGAGAATGGTAATGTGTCTCTTCCTTTGGGGGACCAAATTGGCAATAATATATACATCATCCATCACCATCGAAGCCATAAATCGCAATTCTCCAAAACGACCTAAATAACTGTTTTTTTCGCTAAATACGCCCATTTCTTAACATAGGTGCTCAAGGGATTACGGGTTCTCGGCGGAACATCACAAATATTGAGGTGAAGAGACATTCAAGAAAGACCTCTAAAAGCACACCTAAAGCTTTATCATCTGGATAATTAATGGTGTCGCTCTTTTTTTTCGGCATGATCTACGAAAGAAAAAGATTAGCAGTATGAAATGGATGAGTAAAAGTTATGATCCAAAAATAAAATATCCGTAAAAAAAAAACTTTGGAGTTTCTCAGTGTGGAGATCCATAAAACCAATTTGGATGTAGTAATCAACCTACTTTATTGATGGATTGGGTACAATCTTATATAGTATATATATAATAATATATAGTATATATATATGGTTTTATATAATATATATTATATAATATATATAGAGTAGGGCTAGAATACTTGTAAAGTATCCTGGGCGTGATACTTTGTGTTTTTAGCCAACTTGGATGGAGAGATGTGAGTTGAAATGATGGTGGTAGGGGGTAGTGAAATGTTAATCCAAGGGCTATTAATAATAAAAAGTAGATTCAATGGCTTAAGAACCTAATGCACCATGAGGTGATACTTTGTAAAAGTATCATAGCTAGCAACTCTATATATATATATAATTATATATATATATATAGTATATATAAAATATATTATATATAATATATATATATATAAACATCAAAGAGGTTGACATATCATAAAGCATAAAAAGATCTAGGCCATCGGTATAAGGTAACGCTGTGACCTTATGATGTTGACCTTGATGGCGATATGAAAGTTGAATCATGTCAAGAGATTAAGCACCTTTTCCAGCCTGTTTTAATCAATCCAAGTTGAAAGGTGGGGGCATTTTTAAAGCAAAAAAAAAAAAAGAAAATAAAAAAGAAAGAAAGAAAGAAGAAAATTTGAATAGGAACATGTATAGAGATGATCTATGCATAGGTGACATAGAGAAAATTGAATCCAACTTTTGAAATAGGGCATTGGATATTCCAATATAACAAATAGCACATTAGCGCGTTGCTTTTATATCAATATATATTTAATGTTTATTTATTAATTTTTTTTATTAGTCTGTTTAAAATGCTATAACTAAGAAAAATAATATACAGCAAATTAAGAGGTTAAGTTGCAATATCATATCCTATTCGATACGCCAACTTCCACACTCCCACATCCACTACTCCATACATCTGGGCATGTCTAAAAAAAAAAAAATGAAGAGAACAATTCCAAGTAGTTATAAGTTTAGGTTCCAGTAAATAGTCATTTGGAACCCACTTTAAAAGAGGACTAGCTTTTTCAACTTCTCTAACCTACGCTCTCAACAAAAAAAAAAGACACCTGTCTTGCTATTTTCCCCTCTTCACGAAAGAATAGAAAAAAGGTGTAAAATAACTTTTCTTTTCTCCCATGATGTAGCATCAATGACAAAGCTTCGCCTTCTCTCCTCCCCTCCTCTTTGTAAAAAAAAAAAAAAAAACCAATCCATCATCAGCACTCGGCGTCGGGATCCTCTCACGTTCCTGTACAGACGCCCTGGCTCGTACGTGGTCGTCGTCGTGCCCTCCTCCGCCTCCTGCCCCCGAGTTCGTCGACGAACCCTCCTGAGAGACATGGAGCTCTCCACCGTCCTCCCCGGTCAGCATCGGCCATCCGTCCTACGACCTTCTCAGCCGTAGCAGGACACGCTAAACAGCCAACCGATGCTGACAAGGACATGCGGCCGTCAGCATGGGGAAGCACGGCGCCGCGAGTTCTTACATGCGTAGATCCTCCGCGGTCCTCCGCGTCTTAGGGATGAACGACGGCCGTTCCGTGGACGGGAAGGCGACGCGCGATGCCGGGTTCGGCTGTGGAGCTCGCAATAACTAACCCAACGATCCGTGGTTTGTGTCGTGAGAGCGGTACGCGCCGTCAGCGGGACGAGCCGCTGCTCTACCTCGTGCGGAGCTGAATTGGCAGGCCGAAACTACGCCCGACAACCTTGACCGCGCGGTACCCTCATCTCCATTCCATAGCGATGCTTTGGGAGGGTCCGATCCAAGGAAGGGTTTGGTGCTTTAAACCAACTTCTTCCTTCCGCTCACACATGTGTTCGCGTTACGAGCAGCACTTCTCTAAAAAGAGGCTTCTATAAATTCTACTTCCCTCTCAGCATCAGCCGTCATCCGCGCACCGCTTGCGGATCGTCGTGATTCGCCACGCACGAAGACGACAACTATGTGGCACAGCGGTTAGAGGAGTCCAAAATTCGACGCGCCTCAGCGATCGTCAACCGACATTTGGACGTCGTGCCGCTCAGACCGGCACCCGTCTATGTCGACAATCCCACCGTACCTTGGTCAGCTTCGATCTTATCGGCCACCCGCTCTTTTCCGCATCCTCGTCGAGCGCTCGGTGCCGGAGGAGAAGGGGATGTCATCGGGATGACGACGCGGTACGTAGGTACACACACCGACTCTGCGGATGCTGCGTGAACGCACGACGTCCTCACTCCTAGATATCGACGCCATGGACAACTTCGCCGTCTTCTTTCATCAACCTAACCTTGCCGGCTGCATTCATCCGAAATCCGAGAGTTGACTTCGTCAGAATCGACTAATTTCGAGTGTAAGCTTGGAAAGCTAAGGAGCAACGAAACCAAAAGTGCATTGGAAGGGAGTCCGCAGAGCAAAAGATGCAAATCTGCACTTAATTGGCAGTTTTGCTCTTGGGACCAGGTCCTGGCAGTGCAGTAGATCGGTCGCCATCGCCTGAGGGTTCAGGGATTGCTGATGCAACCGGTCCCTGAACAGAAGAGGGACCGGTCCCGTGTCGACACCAGCGAGAAGAGTCCAACAAAGGCTAAGTTCCCGAAATCCCAACTCTCGGGAACTCGCTCTCTGCGAGGAACCGGTCCTGCTCCAAGGACGGTCTTCCGAGGAGAGACCGTTCCCAACGAGTGACATGCGCGGCGGAGCTTTCGGGGACTAGGTCCTAGGTCGCGGAGACTGTCCTTCTGGGCGAAAACCATGCCCAGCTAAGGGCGAGTTGAGAGTGAAAAAGGTGGAGGGTTATGTCAAAATGCGCCATATAGGGTATTAGAGAGGTATACCACCTCTCTCTCTCTCTCTTCACTTTCCC
>NC_033623.1:8824280-8845470 GCF_001540865.1 Ananas comosus | reverse complement strand
AGAAGAATTCCAATATACTGGATTGAGGTAACACAAGCATCGCTAAGTTTCCGTCGTTTCCGACGTAGTCATCCCCACTTGACGTTACTCTTGCCCGTGTGGTAAAAGCATGCAAATCATGAATCCTTCGAGTAGCTCCAACCATCTGCGCGTCCTCAATTCAACTTCCTTCTAGCATAGATCTAAGCTTTTGTGACGTATATACTTCCACTGCTTCGCCAAAGGTAATGGCGCATAGTGCTTCAATCATAGACTACGGCCGCTCTAACTCCAAATCCGTGGTAGGAGTAATTCCTATAATTTCAATTGGCGGGATTCATACGCGATGTCACTTTCTCACGTCCTTGCATGAAACAACAGCCAATCCATCTAAAGAACTCACAAAAAATCACATACCTGCGCCAGATCGCAAGGTAAAGATCGGGCAATTGTCAAATCTCGCTTCAACCTTGGAAGCTCTTTTCACACGCATCATTCAAATGAATTTATTCCTTGGTGCGATGAGCACTCGTGACGGAGTAACAACTAGCAAATCCCTCGAACAAACCGTCGTAGTAGCCCGCCAAACCAATGAAGCTCGAATCTCGTCACACCGTCGCCTCGCAATCCTTGAAGCTTCAATTTCCTCGGGTGCCATCAGGCTATGCTGATCCTGTGAAAGTCACATTGCTAAAACGTGCCACCTTCTAAGCATAAAATCAACTTCTTCAACTGTGGCGTAGAGCTTCTTTTCAACGAGCAGGCTTGAAGTATCAGTCATCATTTCCACTATCCGCGTCACTAGATCCGAGAAATACACTAAAGAGTGCGTCGAAAACACCACAACGAACCCATGTCTAAATAAGCTGGAACAGTGGGCGTTCATCAGATCCATAAACTAGGCCGGGGCATAGTAACCCAAACGGCATAAAACGTAAACTCATAATGTCCTACAGTGTCTAAAAAGCCGTCTTCGACACCGTCTCAGTCTGATCCATCACTGTTGAGTCCCACGTGCAATCGAATGCTTGGAATATACGCAATCCCTGAAGTGATCAATAATCATTCAATCCTCGTAAGATACTTGTCTTATCGTGACTATTATAAAGTTCACGATAATGCCAACACATAACGAAGTGAATCCATCTCTTCTTCTTCACAAACAAACACCTGCGTGCTCCCCAAGGTGACACACTCGGTCTCACGAAAACCCTTGTACATGGAGGACCGGGGAGATCCACACACACCTCCTTCAACTCCCGGTGCCATCCTATAGGGCGCTTTGAGATGGGAGTCCCTGGGCGAGATCCACCACAAACTCAATCTCCCTATCGAGGAGCATTCTGAACTCCGCTGGGAACACGTCATCCAAATTCTGACACGAATATCCTCAATCCTAGGGCTCATCCTCACCCCCACACAATAGTGCCAAATAGGCAACGCAAGCCTTACTAATAACTTGCCGAGAGCTGCGAGAAACTAATGTTCATCGCAATAGCTAACCTGGATCCTCGTACATAACTCCGCCATGCCGGCTCTCTAAATTGTCACCGTCATTTCTTTACTATCGATAGTGGGTATATCGTAGTCAAGCTCATCATGCTCCAAACACATCAAACCTCTCCGAGTTATCAAAAGCTAGCAATCCACGGGCAGATCCAAATCTCCAAGAGCCGTACGGGCAACGTGGCAAAACTATCTCGAATGCAAAGAATGATCGGGAAAACTCCGAACCCGGATGCAACAAAGATACAAGTGTATGCATTGCGCTCGCAAACAATAACCGATCAATGAATGAAATGCGATGCAAGCCGAGTATCAAACAAAGCTCTAGCTCAGACCATACACGTAAATGAACCTGCCAAGGATGATTGCTCGGGCGTTCATTATAGATGTTATCCGGGTCACTCTCGCATAGCCGCGAATCGCCTTCCCAGTCTGGCCGCGTAATCGCCGCTCGGGGCCTGTCTACCTCCCTCCGTTCTGCCCGCGATAACTGGCGGCCGCCCAGCCTGTGATTGCGCAGAAATCTCCCCTGACTGGACCGGCGAGGCTGTGCGGAATGCTGAAGATGGCGCTAGGCCGCGGGCCCTCGACAAGTCCGAGCTGAAGTGGCCCTCCTGGCCACACATAAGTCACCTGCCACTTGCCGTGAACAACTGCCGCGGTAAGGGACCCACCAAGATCAACGCACAGCGGGGGTCCTGACACGATCGGGTCCACTCCTCTCTGAATATCGACGCGTCAGTCTCTCACGCTGGCTCTCGCTCCTGGGATCCTCGCGGCACTCCGTGATGCGTCTGACTCGCACTCTTATCCTGCCTCTTGCCCTAGCCCTTATCTAGGGCCTGCGACGCTCTGCAGGATCCGCCGCTCCTGGCTCCACTTATCAAGAGCCTGATCACAACCTCCCCGGTAGTCGAGGTTGGAAGATTGCACGCCAACCGGAAATGGAAGGCCGCAAAACCGCGCTCAAAAGCGTGCCTTGCCTCCGTCGTCCACCTCACAAACGAACGTCAACAATGAGTATCCATGAGAACTCCTCTTCGTACTCAACTACTGACCGCCTATAAGGCTGGCGCAGTGGAAGCTGCGCAAATCTCTGCTCCAGCTTCCTGCTATGACGCTGGTAGGAAACTGGTCGGCGCCAATAAACTCCTTGAATATGTCCAAGCGTAATCTCCGCCAATCGTTGGGGTTCGTCCTGGATACCAACACCACGGTAAGCCTCGCCGTCGCAGAAAATGAGTGCGAGCCAAACTCTTCCCCTCCTACCACAAATAGTTTCTCGAACAACTTCCCATATGCACTTAACCATCCTCTCAACAAATCCAATGGCGAACGTCTCGCCATCAAACTCCTCGGCGCTGATGCCTTATGTGTTATCTGCACCTCCTGAACTCGCTGAGCCTCCATAACCGATCCGGCTCGCCGCTCCGCCATACGGGAAAGCTGCTACTAGTCGCCGGTCTCGATGAAACATGTAGTGACCCGCACCAACCTCACCTCCGAGGTTCGGTCGCGTGTCCGCAACGTAAGAAACTGGAGCCGGGGACTGCGCCCTGTCGCATCCACCACATGGGCTGCGGTGGGCCCTGGGTTCTCCCTCGAGGTTCTCTTCATGCTGAAGTAGAGGTCTCTCAAGAATGCTTCATCCGCGCCTCCTGCCGCTTGAGCCCCTCAGCCTGTCGTGCGCCGCTGCTTGTCTGCTTGCGCCAACCTAGATCAGCTGAAGAACGCAACGGGCCCTCAGTCATCGGACCTCAATGGATCCGGAAGTAGCGGAGGTCATCGACTCCTCTGGGTGTCCGATCATCCCCCCGGCAGACTGGGAGCCAGAGTAATCGCACTCGTCTACACGAATAAAAACGCAAGCTAGTACCCCTCTAGTCGCATCCCCCTCAAGAATAAAATCCCACAATCAATGCGAAAGTAACAGGAAGGCTTCACTACTAACCTCCCCGATTTACGTTGTTCGGCCGCCACGTAACCCTCCCGAAGTTAAAGCCATACACTCCGATCAAACTCTAACTTTTTAGAGTTGTCAAAACCTCAATAAAATACTTTCGCTCACTCGTATGCGAGTCAATTAGACCTGTTACTCTCACGAAGCCTAATTCCTATAGTCCAACCCGCCTAAGGTTCGCTAGGGTCCACTAAGACTCAACCTCAGCTCTGATACCATTAATCGACTGTCACCCTCGGACCGCGAGGCCCTCCCGTGGCGTGCCAAGACCCGCACCCATACATTCTACCATATAACGCTCTACAATATAAAGCGAAGTTAAAAGCAAAAAAACAAATTATGACGAGGTGAAATAACTAGCAACCTAATGATATCAGAGCAAGTAAAGCTAAGAACAATAAAGAAATCACAATATACAAATCTGCTCAAAAAAACGGGTGGTCTCTAATACATCTGTAGAGACTCTCACCCCGTCTCAAAATAAAACAGCAACGAGAGGTAAACCACTGCGAATCGTCTGCAAGAACTAGCTCGAAGCATACTCTTCCCGGCGATCCCTACTGCCCTAGTGGCAAGCCCTAAAAACATCGAGAAAAAAAGAGGGCGTGAATAACTATACGTATACGTTCCAGTGGCAATTACTGACCTCAGCTCCTGCTCCACTAGGCCCCAAAAACAAAGTAAGGCAACGATCATCAACTAAAGTGCATAAGAGCATGTAAATAACTGCTGAACAGAGCGTGATGAACAACCAAAATTACATCTATCTAGTCCTTACAATACGTCCAATGGCAACTATTTCCTAAATTCAAAACCCTTTATCAATGCATGATGCTAAGCTCTATCATGCAACCAATATCTCTAAATCCAACAAAGAACTATAAATATACTACATGTCCAACACTATGCCTAAAAACTATAAATGATACATCCAACTACTAACCTATTAGTAGTGATTAACCAAATCTGACCCGATTCGAATGACTAAGAGGATTTATCGATTTCCTTGCCAATCAAAGGACCACAAGGTAGTTCAGCTTGTGCCCGCCTTAAGTCCTTGGTAGCCCACATTCCTACCTTGAAGTTGTCCTGCCTCACTCGAACCCCGTAGGCTTCGTCAATACATGCACGATTGCGAACATAGGTCGCATAGCTAACTCCGAGTGCCCGCTGTATGAGCGATCCCTCACAATCATGTGCGAAAAATGAGTCACAATGCAATCAAAGCAAAGTCGCAAGCCTAAGTACCTATCCTCCATTCTCTAACATGTATATGTCACTAGACACCAAAGATCCTACGTTTATGTCACAATGAAGGTCAAACCTTTGGCTACGCCTAGTCCCTTTGATGAAACTAGGCAAAACTCTGATGTTCAAATCAATGTAGTCAAATCCCCTTTGATGCCCTACCATTAGGTCTCAGCACGCTCCCGATCAAGCCCGCTTGATGACATAGCTCTCTAATCACATAGCTTCTAAAATGACAATCTTGCAATTTTCATGTAACAAGTAATTGTAGTTTACATCATGAAATCCGAACTCATCTTATACTATAGAATAGGATAACCGGCGTCCATATAAAATGCTAAATGCAACCAGCCTAAGAACTACCTCTACTACCATAAATCCAAAATTCAATTATAATACTAGCCTTTTAAGCATTCTAAAAAATTCACAATAAATCGTATAACAAGAAATGCATAGCTTTTCCATTTAATAACAACACTTAATTAAACACACATAGAATGCTCCATTGGTGGACTAGTCAAACCACCGAACCGTCGCGTAGGTCCTCCGATTACGCCGGAACGAAGTTGTCCACATTGAGCCTCATCTACCCTAAAAGTGGTCAGTGAAAGATGGGCGGGTAGCATCACACAGCAGAATATCAAACCCATTAACCTAGGAGCAAAAGGGCCAAAATTTACCCATCAAGAGTAAGAAATAAATCTCCAAAGCTCCAAAAGAAGCTAGAACCTTACAATCCAAGCCCTAGAACGTTCTAAACCAATCTTTAGCCCAAAAGCTAGTATCAAAAAATGCCCAAAATTAAACCACTAAATCTCATTCTAAGGTTAAAACAAGCAAAAACTCCAATAACTAAGATCCATAAGGAGAAACGTGCCACAACCTCTACGATCCCAATCAAGCCAAATCTCTAGCGTTAAAGTTGATCCTCCACTAACTCTACATACAAGCCCAAGCCCTTGCAAGGTGGAAAGAGAGAAAGGGTAGCTTCCAAGTCCCTCAAACTAACTCTCTCTCTTCTCCCTCCTTTCTTCTCTCACTTCTTCTCTTCTCTCTCTAAAGGTGTCAGGGGTGATAAAAAGAAAAAAAAAAAAGAAATGGAGGAAGGAGAAATGCTAATAAGCCCATCTTAGAGTAACAAAATCCAACCAGGCCCCTCAAAAACCCAATATATTACTCAGCCCGAACTGGCATTTGTTTTGCCCAGAGGACCGGTCTTCAATCCCCAGCTGGACCGCTCACTCGCCTGCGACCTGAAAACCAGCGTCGTGAACCGTCTCCTCTCTGCGCGGGAAGTATAAAAAAACCGGTCTCCATCACTAGCAGCAGCGTTCGGAACGTCCTCGCCCGCCAGGGACGCGCGTTAGCCATCAGCTGCCTCAATTACTCCCCACTGATGAAGGGAACCGGTCTCTCATTCCAGGGACCGGTCCCCGAGAGTAAAAACTCTCAGGACTTGTCCAGAATTCCAGTTTTCGAACGTTTTAGGTCGGAATACATTCTACAACCCTCCACCAAGTGTGGAAAAGCTCGAAATACAACCAAACACTCGAACCTCGCAATTTGCAAAGGTCCAGTGTGTTACAGCCCGGCCCGCTGCGGGAGTGGGACTCGCCCACCCGCGCGGCCCGGCCCGCTAATATACTACTGCCACTAATTAACCTATGTTAGTTAATTCGTGAATTATTCACGAATTTTTGAAAAAACGAATAAAACACCCGTATCCGAAATTTTTCCAAAAATTTAGAAAAAAAACATGATTTTTTGGTCAAAAATAATTATTCACGAATAATTTGGAATCGCCGAATCATTCGCACAAAAAGGGCGCTCGCTAAGGATGTCTGTCACACCCCCGCCCCGAAACCCCTACCAATTTGGCGCGGTTCGGGCGCGGCGAGCGGACGCCGAACGGACAGAACCTCCCCTGTCCACCCAAGGCTCAACAACAGGAATGTGTACAAGAACCTACCCAGGAATTCAAATTCTAAACATACACATTCAACGGGGCATAAACAGTGCCAACAACTAAGAGCAAGTAATCCACTAGATATACAAGTGAAATAAAGAGAGTACTTAACTAACTATTACAATAGTTTGCATTCTTTTACATTTACATTTGATCATCCAAAATACATAACTCTCCAACCTCACCTACATGAATCTCTCAAATACATAGGTGTGCTAATGCAAAAAGGAAAGCTACTATGCTACCACGGTCTCACTGCTCGGGCGCGATGCCCTTGCCGCGGTCCTCTCTCGGCAACCCTGTACCTACCACTGGAAATAGAGTGGGGTGAGAACTATCTTCCATAGTTCCCAATGGGCTCAGCCGCCGACTCCGCCGGTCTCCCCACTAGGTCCATGTGGGCACAAGTAACAACAAGTAGACAGATAGATGATATCTAAAAGCTGTAAATGACATAATAGGAAATCTATGCTACTATACCCATAATCATGTGTAATGAATGCATGCATCATATAGTAAGGGTTACTACCATGCTAACAAGTTCGATCCATGTTCGAATAATAATGTTCAATGACGACATTAACTTTACATTTACCCAATCTGTGGCGAAACCCTTGGGTTCGCCCTCAACTCACCTTTCCATCCCAATTGGGTAGGGGAGCTCCATGTGCCCCCAAACTCGGGACTGTCTGTGGACCTCCATGTGGTCCCTATCGCCCGACACTCTGGAGTACTTGACGACAATCCTCTCCATGTAAGGATATGGATGGCTATACCACCCCAAATAATAGACCGTGAGCTAGATCTATCCTCTCCAAGTGAGGATACCCTACGAACTAGGGTCAATATCTCAATCAAGACTCGTCTATGTCCTCTCCATGTGAGGATACCCTACGAACTAGGGCCACTATCTCTCGGAACTCATTTATCCCGATAATCCTGCAAAACATTTAGCTTTACTAAATTCATTATTCACAAGGCATTTTCTAAGGGATTCCACCTAACCCTAAGTCCATAGACTTCTAGTGTCAAATACACTACATTAATGTCACTCAATATTTTCTTTAAACACTTAGATGCCATTTTCTATGTCATCAAACACCCATTGTGTCCATCTCTTTTCTTTAGCACTATATGACCCACGTTTCAACCCAATCCTTACCTATCCATTTTCACCAAGTATTCCATGTACACTAGGTTAACATTTAGAAGCATAAGGAAAAGGCATTACAATGCAATCCTACAATGCAACATGCAAGAGATGAGATTATGCTATTCTAAGACATAGAAAAGAGCTCGGTTGCTTCGGGATGACACCCCCGACCTTTTATAGTCGTAGAGGTTCTAGAAATGCCTCTCGCCGAACGTTACGACGAGGTCTCGGCCTCCTTGGTCCAAAACGATGCTCAATCGGCCTTATTTTGCCGATAGCTTTTCTCCCGCTTGACGAATCGAAATTCCGACTTCGCCCCCGCGTTTAGACACCTAGCAATTAGGTTTACAAGGCCTCAAATGAGATCAATCTCATACTTTACTGTATACCCTGCGAATTCTCCAATCGAGAGTACGTGCTTCAATCAGATCAACAAGGGATCAGTTGATAAGCTTTGGTGCAAAAGCGTAGGATGCCCACACAAACGTAGAAGTGCATTAGAATGGATGTTCAGCGAGACAAATTGCAATCTGTTTTTGGGCTGAAGTGCTCTCCGGGACCGGTCTCTGCGAAGTGAAGCAGACGTCCCAATCAGCTGAAGGCTGCGGGGGTTGCTGATAGCAACCGTCCCTGCAGAGGAGCGGCGTCCCAGGACTGCGCACACAGTGAGAAAGGCCAGAAATTGGCTAAGTCCCCGCGCGAGAGTGAGCCTTCGGGGACGCGTCTCTGGTGGGCAGACCAGTCTCCGAGGACGGTCTCTCAGGGAGAGACGGTTCCCGAGACGCGTGGAATCGAGGAGAGCTCTCGGGACCGGTCCCCTGGTCGGGGAGACCGGTCCCTCAGCACGCAGACGCCCAGTAAAGGGCTATGTAAGAGGTGAAAAGTGGAGGGCCTTGGGGATATTGTTACAAATGAAGAGGGCATTAGAGAGAGAGACCTTTCCTCTCTCTCTCTCATCCCTCAGTCTCCCTCTCTCTCCCTCGATTCGCTTGTGCAAGGGAAGAAAAGAAAGAAAGGGAGAAAAAGAGAAGGAGAAAGAAGAGAAAAAATGAGCAAAGGAAAGGAAAAAAGAAGCAGGACCAAGGAGGAGATCCTCTTCCTCATCTTCATCTTTTCACCTTGAGCTCATTGAGAAGGTAAGCTTCAAGCCCTTTTCATGCTGTAGATCTTTGTAGATGGGTTTCAACCTAGAAATGGTTTGTTGGAACCCTAGCATGCTTTTTGATGGATTATACCCAAATCATTAGATCGATTTGGTGGATTTGTGTGATGGCATTCTGGCCATCCAAAATAGGGTTTTTGCAAATAGTGAGTTTTGATCTCATTTGACCCTTCGTAAATCCTAATTGATTTTAGGTAACGAAAAACGTTTGGCAAGTTCGCGTTCGGCAGATGCCGACAAGCCGTTGCGGAAGTATTGAAAACGGGCGCTCGAGCAGCTATGCGTTTCCCCCTGTGAGGCCAAGGCGATGGTCCATAAATCATAGATAATCGGGTCCCGAGCACCGTAGCGGCAAGGCGAAGATCGCTAGCACTTGAAACGGTGAAGCGGCGCGCTCGTGGGGAGCAACTGTGAGATTGGGCCTAAGCGGGTGCCGAGTGCTGCAGGAGGCCGATTGCAAGTGTCGACGAGCAATCGGGAAAGCTAACTAAGGTGGGTTGTGCTTACCGAAGCGACTAGGTCGCCCTTTATGTCTTAGCAATGTAATCCCATGTTGATGCATGTGCATGTAGACAGGGATAAGAATTGCATGATGAATGAGACGTTAAAATGCTAAATAGCAAGCATGATAAACATGACATGTAAATAATGTTAGCTAAAGCAAAGAATGCATAGTCGGCATTATGGAATATGCTAGGAGTATATGCATATAAACTAGATAATAACTCTAGTGTGAGCTGAGATGATTGGACAACTAGGTTATCAGGTAGATCGAGTGGCATCTAACCTAGTGTTAAAGAACATAGGTTAACCAGTGAACCTAGAGTTGAACAATCTAGGTGTGTGGCATCGAACCTAGTGATAGTAAACCTAGGTCGAACTAGTAAACCTAGAAGTGGACCTCTAGGCAAGATGACAAGAACCTAGCAAGTGTATCTAGGTTAAGAAACATGGACATAGAACCTAGAGTATGGAAACCTAGGTTGACGAGTATAGTGGTATAGCCACTAGAATGAGCTAGGTCGAAAGTATAGGGTTGGCTATGGACCCTCGACCAGTGGAAAGTGGATTCCAGAATCCCATGACTTGTGATGACGCTGGTAGAAGCCAGGGCGTTTGTGCGACGACTTCGCCGCCGAGCTTGGTACAGAGGGAGGATTGGGGGCGATCACATGGAGATCACCGCCCGGGGCTTGAACCTTTGCCGTGGCATTTGTGCGACGATTTCGCCGCCAGGATGGTTGAGCCATTTGAGGATCAGACCGCCAGAGCAGACTGAATTCATGCTGGGTAAGTACGATGCGGGTGCCTCCAGGTGGCTGAGTCTGACATGGACCGTTGTTGGGTGTGGTGCGATCCGTTCGCCGCCAGATGGTGTGTCATGACTCGAGCTCACGCTGGGTAAGAGCAACGCCATCGCCACCAGATGGTCAAGTCATGCGACTTGAGCCGAGCTTAGCGTGTGCGACGATTTCGCCGCTAGGGGGCTGTGACAGAGAGAGGGCGGTAGGCTAATGAGCAGCCGGTGCGCGGGCTATCCACGAATGATTGACTCGAAGCCGAGTCGGGTGGTTAGCTTCGATAGGGTAAAGGAACCCTTATGAGCTAGCGATAGAGACTTGAGCTAAGGTGATAGAGACCTTAGGAGCCAGGGGACTCCAGTGTGAACCTGAGGTAGTAGAAACCTTAGAGTAAAGATATGAGCTAAGAGTAGCCAAGTAAATGTAGAATCTAATGATCTACTAGTTGTTCCATAAAATTGCATGATTTTCATATCACATATCGTGAGGCATGGCATGTATTTCAATTGAATATATATCTATTGTATATTGTTGAACTAACATATTGCAGTGCCTCCTCGGACCTATCGGTTGAGCTTTTCCCTTGGGTGGCCGTACCCACTGGGAACCATGGAGTTGGTTCTCACCCCACGTGGTTTTGGGGTGTTTTCAGATTGTACGTGTGCAGCGCGGTGGCGCGAGGCAAGGGCGTAGCTCAGTAGATAGCGCCCTACCACAGAGACCGAGGTAGCAGTACCCTGAGGCAGTCTAGCTTAGGGGACTAGAAGGCAAAGAATCTAAANAAGGGCGTAGCTCAGTAGATAGCGCCCTACCACAGAGACCGAGGTAGCAGTACCCTGAGGCAGTCTAGCTTAGGGGACTAGAAGGCAAAGAATCTAAATGTATCAAACTTGTAAAATAAATGATGTAATAATATGATTGTAACTGGAAGTAAAATGTAAATTCGAAGCTGAGATGTGCTAAGTGAATGCAATGAATGCTTGTAATAGCTGTTAGTTTTATGTATTTGATGCTCCCTTTGCAATCTGGATTGGTATCCGTTCCTTGTTGGAACATTCGTTGATTGTTTGGATTGCGACGCCTAGAACGTACAGGGGAAACCCCGGTCCGTTCGGCGGTCTGTCGTCGGCGCCGCGACCCGGTCCAAATTGGTGGTTGGTCGCGGGGCGTGACAGATAAAGTGGTATTAGAGCGCATAAAGTAGAAAATGGGAGGAAAATGGTTTAGACAGACATAGGAGACCCTAGGATAGTGAAACCGTAGGAGAATAAGGCTCGTGAGAGATGAGGACTTATGATTTGTGGCGAAAGGTAATCGATTAGGTTGTGTATAACCTCTAAGACGGACATTAGAGGCGGACTCAAGGTATGGTTTATTCTCGACCAAGTGTGTTTATGTTGGGCATGCACAACATAAAGCCGAGTGACGAGAATAGACGTCCTTGTTTGACTTTCGCCTGATTGGCTTTTGAGCCGTGTTAGTGGTCTCGTGTTCAACCCGAGTTGGTCGAGAGCTAATCGAGTTGTCCTGTTTCAGAAAATGATGGCACCGCGTAGGCGATCTCCATCCAGATCGGCGCAGGAGGGGACAAGTGGTGCCCCTGAGCAAACCGACGCGAGCAGAGATGCGGAGCTTCGTGATCAATTGGCCACACTCGTTGGAGTGATGAGGCAACAAGCTGATATGGTGCAGCGGCAGCAGGAGGCTACTATGCGCCAGGAGGAGCGAATGGAGCGACTCCAAGAAACTGTGGATCGGCTGGTGGCAGCACCAGTCGCGGCTGGTCGAGGACAGCCGGGAGTTGCGGCAGAGCTGTTCCCGTCGGGGTCGGGCGATCCGACTCTTGTTGGCCCAGAGGTGGCGGCGGAGAGGGAGCGAGCTTTAGCGGCCCTCATGACTTTCAAGAAATTTGATCTGCCTACCTTTGATGGTGAAGATGCAGACCCGTGGGTCGTTGAGATGTGGATCGATTCCATGAAAACACTCTTCGAGGATCTGTACACGTTGGAGCGAGATAAGGTAAACCTAGCCGTGCATTATCTCAAACAGTCGGTAAAGGTATGGTGGAAAGGCGTCAAGCGAGATCGATTGCCTAGTCTCCCTCCTATGGCTTGGAAAGAGTTTCGGGGAATGGTATTCTCTGCATATTTCCCCGATAGTGAGAAGCGGAAACTTCAGGAGAGGTTTCTTAAGCTGCGGCAGGGAAGTCGCACAGTTAGGCAATACGAGCGGGAATTTTCCCGTATCGTGCATTGTGTCCCGAATGTGGTGCGGGATGACGAGGACAAGGCTGACTGCTTCGTGCGGGGGCTTCGGCCAGACTTGTACCAGGCAGTGCTGGTGCTTAAGTTGCAGACTTTTGCTGAAGTCCTGGATCGGGCCTTATGGATAGAACAAGGCAATGCATTCCTGCGGGAGAAACGCGAAGAGCATTATAAGGAAAAAGGGAAAGAACGGCCTGTGAGTGGACATGATGGTCAGTCAAGTTCCCAACAGACCTCAGTGAGGACGCGCTCTCGATCTAGAGCTCCGGGGACGTACCACATACGGTCCTCGGCGAGATGTGTGATTTGTGGGGGCTCCCATTTCCCACAACAGTGTGAACAACGTGAGGGCAAGTGCTTCAAGTGTGGGCTACCGAGCCATGTGCGGGACTAGTGTACGCAGGGTGATAGCCGGGCCTTGACACTGGCAACGGCCCATACCTCTTCGGGACAACCGGCAGGTATGCCACTTGCGGCATGGTCAGGGGAGCAGCCATTGAGGACAATGCAACCAGAGGGTTTGCGACGAGCGCCGAGTGGCCATGGATAGGCGACCCGAGTTGCTATGCCTGCCGTTGTCGACGTCGTCGTGGCAGGTATGAGTTAATTGAGCAATCGTATGTTTTTGCATGATCTCGAGTTGTTGCATTGCATGCATTCACCATTGGTCAGTTGCTACTATTGTTGCATTGCATAGTAGGGACCGAGTCGTTGGGTTGGTAGGTACCCGAGCATGCTAACAGGATGAGAGTATAGCGCCTGCTGGAGCAGGTAGAGAGCCAATGGGTACTAGCAAATGGCTAGTGGTGATTTTGGACAGGAAACGAGGCTCGCAGTGAAAATCGAGTGGTGAAAGGACTCTCAAAACAATGGATTAGAAATTGCGAGAGTTGAGCCTTGATGTTTGGGGACACCCGAATATCCCAAGAGTATTTCGGATGTAGATTCGATAGATCGAACAGGGTAATGAACCACCATTGCGAAGTTGGTCGATTAGTGCCGAGTTTGGCCTGTGGGCCTAGTTGTACCTCGAGTTGAGGTAGACGAGTTGTTGCTCGTGTGGCCGGTGCGCATAGGCTAAGTTGCCTGATGCCAGATTTTGTAGGAGACGCCGTATAGGCATAGAGCGCTCGAGTATAGATACTCGTGGAGTGCGGTTTCGATTCAGCCGATTGAGTGAGTGGCAGTAGCACTTTAGCATGGCTAAGTGTGAAGCGGGCCATAGATCACTCGTGAGGGCTGGCGGCTCGCACTAGGTGCCTAGGAGCCGATAGAATGTGTAGCTCTGTAGAGCATGTCGTGTAGGACGACGTTGGCGGGTAGTGCTTAGGGACGATCCGTACCTGGACCATTTGTGGACTGTGGAGCCTGGGCCCATTGGGCAGGCGCAGTCAGCTGTGAGAGACAGCGGCCCGATACCTATTGGTAGGGCGAAAAGTTTAGGTCAGGACGGTGGTCTGAGCATAGACCCGTGTACGTGGAATGCCGCGTGCTGAATCATGAGATCGATAGTACACCGAGGGTGTAGTGACCTGTACCCGAGGACTTGATGAGGTTTGAGGACTTGGATGCTCCTGTTTGGAGTGCGCGCGAATTCTCCAATGAGAATATCACCCGAGCATGTTGATTGGGTCTGCGCTTGCGAGCGAGAGACGCTAGGCGTTGTTGAGATGAGTTGGGTGATTGACCTACGTTGGGTTGGTGACCTTTTTGGTCTACCTGAGGAAACCGATGATCGGTATAGCTGAAAACTCTATTAGTGAGTCTGGGCTCAGATTCGCGAACGGAGAGTTCGCGTGGTGATGATCGTGGCCTACAATGTCAAAAGATGAAAAGAAAGTAAAGTGGTCGCTAGGAGACACTTGAATAATAGATAGCCACGCGAAAGGTTGAAGTTGAGAATGATGCTCTTAAGAGGATCGAGAATCGTGATGCACGAGAGAGTGCCATCTCGTGATAGATGAGAATGAGATGGTATGGATAAGATGATTGGGTAGCACTATGCTCCAAATGTCCAGGTTGGTGAAGTGCCACCTGGTGAGTACTTGAGTAATTCGAGAGGGTCTACCCGTGCACATAAAGTTGTGGTGGTGAATCGTTCGTCAAGTTGATGCGATCTTGCTAGATCCACACCACTAGGATAAAGGGAGCCCTGATCTCAAAGGGCGATGAGAATGTTCGTTAGAACCGCGAAGGAATAGGTCATTCTTTAGCCGAGTGGCTGGTGATGTTAGTGTGTGGGGTCTTGAGTATTGACTCACACCGCCATTGAGGTTTGTAAAGTGATAATGCACTTTTGATGTTGCAAGTGGAAAATGTGAGTAAGCGTGGTCTCACATTCCCCGTAGTGGGCCTTTAAAAGAGTTCGATGAGAATAAAGGCCACTCCGAGGTGCTAAAGTGCATTGGAACCCTTGAGTACTCGAGGAGTGGACCGAGGAATAAAAAGGGGTTGGAAATGAGTAAGTTTCGCGGACGAAACTCTTTTAAAAGGGGGAGAATGTCATACGGTGGAATTCTCCAAATCCGAGAGTCGTGCTTCATCCAGAATCGACCAAGGGTTGAGTTGATAAGCTTTGGAAATGCGTAGGATGCACAAAACCCAAGAAGTGCATTAGAATGGAGTCCGCGAGAGCAAATAATGCAATCTGCATTTTTGGGCTGAAGTTGCTCTCGGGGACCGGTCTCTGGAAGTGAGAGACCGGTCCCATCAGCTGAAGGCTGCGGGGGTTGCTGATGCAACCGGTCCCTGGCAGAGGAGGGACCGGTCCCAGGCTGCGACACCAGTGAGAAGAGCCAGAAATTGGCTAAGTCCCGCGAGATGAGCTCTCGGGGACCGGTCTCTGGTGGGCAGACCGGTCTCCCGAGGACCGGTCTCTCAGGGAGAGACCGGTTCCCGAACGCGTGGAATCGGGGAGAGCTCTCGGGGACCGGTCCCTGGTCGGGGAGACCGGTCCCTCAGCGCGCAGAACGCCCAGTAAAAGCTATGTAAGAGATAAAAAGTGGAGGGGCGTTTGGGGATATTGTTACAAAATGAGAGAGGGTATTAGAGAGAGAGACCTTTTCCTCTCTCTCTCACTCCCTCAGTCTTCCTCTCTCTCCCTCCGATCGTGCAAGGGAAGAAAGAAAGAAAGGAGAAAAGAGAAAGGAAAAGAGAAGAAGAAAAAGAGAAAGGAAAGGAAAAGAAGAAGAGGACCAAGGAGGAGATCCTCTTCCTCATCTTCATCTTCATCTTCTTCACCTTGGAGCTCTTGGAGAAGGTAAGCTTCCAAGCCCTCTCATGGTAAGATCTTTGTAGATGGGTTTTTAAACCCTAGAAATGGTTTGTTTGGAACCCTAGCAATGCTATTTTGATGTTATACCCAAATCATAATCGGATTTGGTCGGAATTTGCTAGTTGATCGGCATTCTAGCGTCAATCCAAATGGGGTTTGTGCAAATAGATGAGTTTGATCTCATTTGAACCCTTCGAAACCTAATTGATAGGTAACGAAACCCCGTTGCGAAAAGTGTTCGCAACCGACAAGCCGTTGCGAAAAATAATTGAAGAAACGGGCGCCGGAGCTTCGTTTCCCCTGGGAGGCCGAGCGATGTCCCATAAATCGGTGAATCGGGTCCCGAGCACCGTAGCGGCAAGGCGAAGATCGCTAGCACTTGAAACGGTGAATCGGCGCGCTCGTGGGGAGCAACTGTGAGATTGGGCCTAAGCGGGTGCGAGTGGCCGCAGGACGCCAGATTGCAAGTGCACGAGCAATCAGAAAGAGCTAACTAAGGGTGGTTTGTGCATACCTGGAAAGACTAGGTCCGTCCTTTTATGTCTTAGCAACTGTAATCCTCCATGTTGATGCATTCGTGTTAGTAACAAGGATAGAGAATAGCATGATGAATGAGAGTTAAAATGCTAAATAGCAGCAGATAAACATGACATGTAAATAAGTTAAGCTAAAACAAAGAATGTATAGTCGGCCATTAAGAATCATGCTGGAGTATATGCATAAAACTAGAATAATAATCTATGTGGCGAGATGAATTGGACGAACTTAGTTTGTTCAGGTGATTCGAGTGGTCATCTAATTCCAAGTGTAAAGAAACATAGTTTAAGCCATGTGAACCTAAGGTTGAATTCAATTAGGGTGTGGCATACGAACCTATATAGTAAACTAGCTAGTCCACTTAGTTAAATGCTAAAATTGAATTCCTTCTAGCGCGAAGGATGAAAGAACCCTTAGCAAGTAGTACGCTAGGTAAGTGGCAGTGGACCATAACGAGTAGACTAAAAGAAACCAGTTGACGAGTATAGTGTATAGCCCTTAGGATGAAGCTAGGTCGAAAGATAGGTGCTATGGACCCTACGACCTGTGGAAGTGGATCCGGAATCCCATGCCTGTGTGATTGACTCTGGATGACAGCTAGGCGTTTGGTTGCGACGATTCTCGCGCGCCAGGTTTGTACCGAGAAGGATGTGGCGATTCCCATGGAGATCACCGCCCTGGCTTGAATATTGTCTGTGGCGTTTGTGCGACGATTTCTCCGCCAAAGTGGTGAGCCATTTAGTATGCAGAACGCCAGAGCAGACTGAAAATCCTATGCGGTAAGTACGATGCGGGTGCCCCAAGGTGCTGAGTCTGACATGGACCGTTGTTTGGGTGGTGGCAATATCCGTTCGCCGCTATGATCGGTGTGTCATGATCGACTCAACGGGTGTAGAGCAACGCGATCACACCAGATGGTCAGTCATGTGACTGATTGCAACGCAGCTTAGCGTGGTTGCTGACGACTTCGCCTCTAGGTGGGTCTGTGAGCAGAGAAGAGGGTGGTAAGGTGATGACATCGATGCCGCGGGCTATCCGCGAGATAGATTGACTCGAGAGCCTCGGTCGTGGTTAGCTTCGATAGGTAGCGGAACCCTTATTAGCTAGAGATTGAGGCTTTTGAGCTATGGTGAATGAGACCTAGGACCAGGGGACCGAGTGTGAACCTAAGATTAGAGAAACTTTTAGAGTAAAGATAATGAGCTAAGAGTAGCCAATAAATGTATGAATCTAATGACCTGCCTAGTTGTTGCATAAATGTTGCAAGTTTTCATATACATAATCGTGAGCACTGCAAATTATTTTATGAATATATATCTGTTGTATATTGGTTGAACTAACATGTTTGCCCCCCCAGTGCCCTCCTCGGACCTATCGGTCGAGCCTCCAGGGTGGCCGTACCACTAGGAAACCATGGAGTTTGTTCTCACCCCACGGTTTTGGGTGTTTTCAGTGTGTACGTGTGCAGAGCGGTGGCGCGAGGCGAGGGCGTAGCTTCAGTAGATAACGCCCTACCCGACAAGACCGAGGTAGCGTACCGTAGGCGTCTAGCTTAGAGGGCTAGAAGGCAAATAATCTAAATGATTCAAACTTGTAAAATAAATGAGTAATAATTGAATTTGTAGATCCTGGAGTAAAATGTAAATTCGTAAGCTGAGATGTACTAAGTGAATGCCATATGAAATGCTGTAATAGCTGTTAGTTTTAGTATTTGACTACTCCTGTTGCAATCTGGAATGGCTTCCGTTCCTTGTTTGGAACATTCGTTGATTTGGTTTGGATTACGACGCCCAGAACGTACAGGAAACTCTGTTCGCTGTAAAGGGGAGAACCCCGTCCGTTTCGCGGTTGTTCGTACGGCGGCCCGGCGACCCATCCAAATTTGGCGTGTCGCGGGGGTGAACATTACCCAAATCCATTTGGCACTAAGTTCATCTTCTGGAACCCTAAATCCAAGACTATAATCACCAATCAATGTCAGGGCGGTCCATTTACCGCGCAATTATCAACTAAACCCAAAAACCCTAAATTCTACAAAGTAGGTGCACGCCCGGACGGGAGGCCTCAACCGATAGCGATCACAACACCCCATATCATTACACATAGAGAGCAATCATACAACTGTGAATAAAGCAAGAGATAGAACAGAAGTAAAAGCATAACAATGATTCAGAGCGGGATAAAGTTCACATAACTATAACAGAGTAAAGGAATCATAAACAAAAACAATCAAAGGTAACATAGAAGTATACAATATCTGTCTCTAGTACAAAGCATGACTATTAAGTTCCCATCATAACCAGTATGAAGTAACTGCTGGAAAGGAAAGCATAAATGAAATGCTATACTTACTATGTCTGCAAGTAAGCAATGATGTCTCAAAGTATAGTACATCACTTTAATCTATCGATAAGTAATGTCCAAAGCATGACTATTATTCCAATCATAACCGACAAGTACGCATCTCGATGACAGTTGTCAATACATACGGAATGAGCTCATCAAGCCAACCAAGTATAACCTCATGCAATGATGAAACAGCAAAGGATACCAAATGTCCCAAAAGCTTATGTCATGAGCATGCAAAGTAATCCAACTACTAAGCCCTATCTAGTAATAATCATTCATTATCAACACTGTTCCGATTTCCATTTCCCATAAGGACTACAAGGGTAGTCCAGCTTTGTGCCTGCCTAAGTGCCTGTGTAGCCCAAATCCCTACCTTGAGATTGTCTGTCCCACTCGACCGTAGGCTTCTCAAATACACCGACGACATAGGTCAGTAGGCTAACTCCCGGAGTCCCCAGCTTGTAGGGAAGCGGACCCTCACAGCAATGTAGTACAATGAGCACAAAATGGCAAGCAAGCCGAGTCAACTCTCAGTTCCAATCATCATGTCATTCAACATGGTTACGTCACTACATCTCGAAGATACTAGTCATAAGTCACATAGTGAAGTTTCCAACGTTCATTGGAAGTCAGTGCCCCTTGATGATCACTTCGACATTCTTAATGTTGAGCAATACACCAAATCCCGTCCCCCAATTGGCCTATCCACCTAGGTTCAAACCCATGTCCGATGTCAATGCGCTGCTTGATGACATTTAGCCTCTCTAATTAACACAACATTCTAATTGATGCCTCTTTATGAGCAATGGTAGTTATCTTTCATGCACAAATAAACTTAGGTGTTACAGTATGATTCAGCTCATTTCATTATAAGGAATATGGCCGGCAACATAAAGAAGTCTAAACAATCAAAATAAGCTTCATATGCACACCTCTACTATATAGGATCTCAAAATTGCACTAATGCAACATAGGCACTTTAAGCATCTAAATTCACAATAAAATATATAACAAACAATATCATGCCTTTTCATTTACAACACTTAAATCATCAACCATGAGATTTTTCCGTGTTGCGTAGTCAAACACCACCGAGACGTTCGCGTAATCCGTCGATTCCCCGAACGAGTTGTCCACCGAGTCTCCCAAATACCTAAAGTATTGAGGGAAGAGATACACGGGCAATTACATCACTACTAAGCATACCAACATTAACCAACAAGGCAAAAGGGCCTAGAATCTCACCCTAGGGGTGAGAAAAACTGCTCACAAGCTCTCAAAAGAAGGCTAAGACCTTCCAATCCAACCCAAGGATCGCTCTAATCCAAATAATTAGCGCCCAAAAGCCCTAAACCAAAAATGCCCAAATAACACCCTAAAACCCTCATTCTAGGTTTCATCTCAAAACCACTAATAAAATCCAATCTCAGAGGGAAGAACAAGTTTGCTTCACCTCTTAGTAGCTTCAATCCAAGCTCTAAAACTCTCTACACCTCTAAAATCTTCTCTCAAAACAAGGTCCAAATCGAAGCTTCAAGCTTCAAACCTTCACACAATGGTGGAATTGGCAACACCAAAAGGAAAAAGAGGAGAAGAAGCATCATCAAAACCAAGCATAAGGGAGAGATCAAATCCAAGTGGAAGGGTGGAGAGGTCCCCTTACCTTTTCCCGCCAGGGTAGCTAAAAAAGAGCCCATAAGCGTGGGTGCTGATATACGAGAAGCCACAAAATCGCAAAAACACCCCTGCAGTTCAAGACTGCTCAAATTCAGCCACCTTGTACCGGTACACGGCCCTTGTACGTACAAGCCCACAGAAAATCCAAACCCCATGCTTCGAGTCTGAGGGTTCCCGGCTGCCTTGTACCGGTACAAGCCCGGTGGCTGTACCGTACAGCAACCATCAACGCTTGTACCGGTACAGCATCAGGCCGTACCGGTACAACAGCCTCAGAAAATGCAATCCGAGAGTTTTCTTTTTTTTTATCCAAAAATCCGTTTTTTTCGGGTTGTTGTGCTAGGCTTTAAACCCTCACTTCTCGGTGATGCGAGCCATAGTCGAGACACATGTCAACGACCCACCAGAAAGTCCGGAATTTGCCTCAGAACACAGCCAATCACTCCGAAGCTCTGCAATTTGCAAAGTCCAGTTGGTGTAACTCACACCCGCTAAAAAAGGAGTTTTCGTACCGCGAAACCTCGCAATGACAAGTAACTTCAACCTCATACTAAAAGACTGGGGATCAGCGCTTCCCTCAATGCGCTCTCCAACTCCCAAGTGCCTCAGGCGCTCCATCGTGCTTGCCTCCAACAGCACTTTCACGAAGAGAATCTCACGTTCCCTATATCTTTTCACCTCGTGAGCCCAAAATCCCTCAAACGCTGCTCCTACGAAGCTCAATCATCCCTCAGCTCATAGGCGTAGCGTCCAACACGTGAAAACAACAAACAGATGATGAAATACTTTACGAAGGAACCGGAATCTCTCTCAA